>NC_084472.1:21439023-21444023 GCF_027409185.1 Cynocephalus volans
TTTTTGTTATTTTTTACAGATAAAAACCACTTTAAAGTGATTAAATCCAGTCTGTTAATTTATAAATAAGGAAACCCAAGATGCAGAAAGGTCAAATGACTTATCTAAGATCGTAAAACTAGTATTTCTTATATTTTAAATAAATTAGAATCTATAGTTTGTGCAATTCGTAATTCGTTTGTGTAATTGTCCTAATGTTGTTTCCAGGGCACTGAAATGAGGGTGGGGAGCAGACTGTGGAGAGGGGTGGAATGTTTAGGGTAACTGGGTTAGCAGTTTTAAAAACATGAAATAAGAGATCCAAAGGTAATCTCATTCTACTAATAAAGTCCTTATAAATCTTCACTGTTTTCACTCTGTGTTTATCAGTCACTTAGACTGCAATCATAAGCTAATTTGTATCTTATTAGGGCTTTTTCTGAAGGAAACTTAAAATATGTCACTACCCAGTCATTTTATTGATACAATAAACACAGACTAGATTAGGGTGTAATCTTTCCCAATAAACATTATTCTGATTTTGAAGAGCTAACAAGAGTTCACAGTAGGACTAGCAATACCTCAGTTAAGATTCAGATGTTAACAGAAGCAGTTTTCATTTTTTTTTTTTAGAAAAACTCCCTTATCTCATTTAATCACAACAATCAAAGGTGGCATTCAATGCTCAAGTCACAAAATCATCTTTCTTGCTCCTGTCATTACGGTGATTGGAAAGTCTTCACTAACCTGAAATGCCAGAACTAATGACCAGATTTAATATGACTTCATAAATAATTTAATAATAGACTTAGAGCAACTCATTCCCTGTTCTGATTGGTGGAAAAATCAATTCCACTGTGGTTGGAAATAACTGACTTCCCATTAGAGTTTTTCCTAATTGCAGCCAAACACAATGTCTCCATCCTTTGGTGGAGCCAGACTACAAAGCAGAAAGTTATTTTTAATATAAATTTTAGTTCTTGTAAACCCTTAAGAATGACCATTCCTCATTCCTCTAAATCAGTTCTGACTACACTAAGTGAAGAGTCTGTTGATACACACTATCTCTAGTTTCAAATGACAAAGCTTAACACATGAGTTGTTAACTATCTGTAATGACACTTAGTTGATTAATGCTTTAGTGACACCCAATTTGGTCTCGTGTCCACTATTAAATCACAGCCATGTAATATAATTTACTGTTCAAAGATTTTATAAAGGAGGTGAAATTGGTCTTGTAGTCCATTCCCATTTTAAAAGGTAAGACTGATCATACAATTCAGGACTATTTTTCCCTTCAAGTTTCAAGGAATTAATTTTTCACTAACACCTACAGAAGCTGAATTTTGTTGTGTTTATGAGTTAATAAGCTTGTTTTGTCTCCAAATGAGTCAGTTGCTATCTGGATTTTTTTCCTTGGGACAATCTGATTCCAGTATTGAAAAGTCAGGGGCAAAAAAATATAGTTAGATTGGACAAATGACAGGGAAAGGCTGTGGCGTCTTGTTCATGTGACATATCTCTAGTTTTGACAAACACAATTGAAAAGAATTGCGTCTATACTTGTGCTGCAGAATTCCTATGTATATCAAAACACAACAACTTTACTCAGGGGAATGAGAATCCAATAAGTGAGGGCTACTAAAAAAACAACAAAAAAACTAAGTGGTGAGTTACTATGAACAACTGCATTCTGCTCACCTCACACACAATCCAAATTAGAAACCATTACTGCATCGAAGACTTGCTCTCAATAGCAGTTAAGCTTCTTTGAACGGATTCCCTGTTGTATAAAAAGTATGCCAGTTTTTGACTGCCAGAATCAATTAGTCACATTCATTATGCCTCTATTTATTAATGTTGTAAACTTTATAATGTGCCTGCCGATGGAACAAAAGAAAGTTACGAAATATCAAATATGTGTTATGATTAAAATCAGAGCAAGAAAAGTAACGATCTTTAGTCTTTAACTGGTTACAAAGCCACTGTAAAGAGGAGATTACTGGTAACAGATTTATAATCTTTTCCAAAATGCAGTCCTTACTCATTCAGGTTTTGCAGTAGAACAAGTATGCGACTGGTTACAGGTTATTGGCTTCAACCATTATATTCATGAGAATATTGTGCTTCTGTCGCCTGAAATTCAAATACACAATATAATCTTAACAGATGCAATTTTAATCTGTATTGCACTGTTAGGATAAAATGGGGCAACATAAGGCTCTTTACTGATATAGGGTTCAGAGTTAATTCAGTGATGCTAAGAATGACTGGTATTAAAAATCAGCAAATAATTAAACCTTATGCTAAAATGAATGAAGAACAACGCTGGCACTCTGGCAGAGTAGATTTTGATAGAATTTACTGTCAAGCTGCCACCCTCAACTTTCCACATAAAACAAAAACTATAATTTGTCTTCTTATAATAAACAGTGTTATATTCTTTATTTCCTCTCAAGTGTTGCAGCATAGAAGTTGACATACACCATATGATATGATACTTGCAGTTTTTTAGGGGTGGGGGGAAGAGGGATGTGAGGTACATGCTTCTTTGTTTTAATTGGAATGATTATTAATTGCTTCTTGGTATTAAAATTCAAATTTAGAGAGTGACAATATAGATACACTAGCATATTTAAAGTTTGAGGGGAAAATCACATATCCAGTTAGGCCTGAAATTATAATGAACAATCAACAAATACATTTCTCATGCCTCCTAGGATTAGCTTCTAAAATGCAGCTTGTGGCTCTACCGAGTATGCTCTCCTTTCCAAAAATTCATCTAGCTCCCTGAGACTCTTTCCATTGCTGACTTTGGCAAGCTATTCTATATTCCATCTACTGTGTTTAAAGAAACTTACCCACAAATTGCTAATATGTGATAGTCCAGTCCAGTCCTCTATTTCAGCCAATACCTCTCTGCTTTCAAATTAGATTCTACTTCAAAAAGCTTACTGGCATCAAACTGTTTTCCTTTTAGGAATATTATTCCCTTCTACTAAATCCCACTTAGCTTTTCTTTCCCCTAAGCTAAACAGACCTGATTTGTCAGTGTTCAGGTTGCATTCTTAGAGCACTTTTTAGTACCCAGGCACCCAGGTACTGTGGTGATAGACATTACTAAATGCGTTTTAGAGTAGATAAGAATGAAAGAGAATGTAGAAAGCTCACATGCTAAACAAAAATTCTAAATATAAATGGAAAGAGAGTTCCTTTACATTCACTTCCATTTTTAGTAGTAGCATATCCTGTTCACTCCTTAATCTTCCCCTAAAGTCGCAGCTCTCTTTTCTGGGTTACATAGTCATCCAAACCATGCTTTGAACATGAATTATGATGCTTACTCAAGGATGCAGCATGCAATATATACCTGTGCATATAAACCCCCCACTATTAGGCAGATATCCTGTTGAAGATATGTGAATAAAAATCTCAAGGAACTAAAGCCTATTGGTACTTATTACTTACATCTTTTTACACCACGTACAAAGATCCTGTAGCAAAATATTCTGTACTGTTTCCTAAATTTACCAGATTCAATAACTGAGCAATAATGCATTAAGATGCCAGTGAGAATGACAGACCTGAGTGAGTCCTAGAGTGATGCTGCAGGACACATATTCAATTTTTATTAAAATCTGTACATTCCCACAGCTTGATTTCTTCCAGGCCCAGGGCTAGTAGGCCTGTGCTAATTTACATGGCTGATGGGACACACAGGTTAATCAGGGTTAGGTGGTGGCCGCAAGGAGACTGAGATGCAGTCACTTCCTGATTATCCTCACCTCTTGTTTGTACTGTGCATAATCCCTTCGACCTGGACACCATTTCCTCCTCCTACATTCCATCCCAAGCCTGTCTCCCTCCAACCCCAGATAAATTCCTTTGAAGCCAACCATTCCCAAGGCCGCTTTCTGGTAAGGAGTGAACTCTGGAAAAAGGTTTCCTTGTTACCTGACCATTTTAAGCCTCCCGCTCCTGGCAACCTTCTCACTTTGGATTGGAAGAGTCATAAATGTAGCTCCAGTACATGGCAGTATGAAGGTGCTTTTATAAACATCATTTGTATAGTGTTTTAGATTATCCATGCTTACTAGCATGAGTGGGGAAAATTGAAAATTGGCTGCAGGTGAAAACAAGAGATAGCATGAAAAGAATATAAAAGGAAGTTGTGCAACAGCACTAAGGGGAAAACTGTTTTTAAAAAACAGACGTTTTACATTACTATTTCTTTAACATAAGCATATCCACTTCAAACACTGGAAATATTCTGTCAGATTATTAAGCCTCTTTAAAAATCTAACTCAATAATTCTTCTGTCCTTATTTCCTTCCTTCAGTGATAATACTCTGTAAAAACACCATTATTATTCCAGCGTTATCTAAGATTCATTGTTTTCATTTTATCTAGCAAAAGGTATGTTTTCCGAAACAGTGAAAATACTGAGAACTAATAAACTCTAGAGTTAACATATTAAAAAAAAATTCATTTTTATGTTTTGGAAGTGATCACATCAACTTGATTCTTTTTTTGTGTGAAAAAATATCACAATTATTGGATCAATCAATTTAAAATAAGAATGCTTACCTATATGTATATCTTTCTATAATTTCGGAAAATAAAATCAGATTACCAATTACTTTCTAAGCAAACATCAGAGGATGTTTTGGGGATTAACACTTCTCTGTGACAGTCTCCTCACAAGGAGAACTCAGGAACCACTGCAGAGATGACATATTAGTTTTTTAGATCTCTCCACCCTGGTCAGGTGGTGAGGGTGAAGCTGCCATTGTCTCCAGGGAGTGGAAATTCATATCAAAAAATCATTACACATTATATCACTCTATTGTACATGAACATTAGTCTCTACTCGTAAGGGGACCCAGGACTCAAGCTAGTGTAAATAATGACCTGCGGCTTATTTTGAGAGGGCAGGTGGGGGAGAGCATGAGTATTTGGATTGGTTCAGACAGTCTTTGGAGGCCCTGGAAAAAGCATGCTCACTTGGCAGCTTAACATCC
>NC_084472.1:21449023-21611523 GCF_027409185.1 Cynocephalus volans
CGTGCATACACACATGCACATGTACACGTGTGCACACACACACATTTAAATATGCAAAGAAAACTACAAAAATTTCTTTTAAAGAAAGGCCATAAAAAATTGAAAACCATAGTTACTGAAAGAAAAACTTGAATTAAAATTCAGAAATCGGTCATATAATTTAAGACCTTTGAATGTACTTCAAATTTTCCTTTATAGCATAACGTGATAGTTCGAGATATAGATTATGTAAAACAGACTTTCGAGCAAGTTAAAATTACCTTTTCATTTGGAAATTAGAGCTCTCTTTTTTCTTGTTTCTAAACAAACTCATAACACTTGGAAGATTATAATTTTTTCTTAAAAGACACACCATAGCACACACAATTTTATTCAAGGTGTCATTACTCAGATAAATTAAATTGTTTCAGTAGTTAAAGTTACAGTTATCATAAACAACCTGGACATAGAATGAGATGTTACACTATTTCCAGGTTTTCAACATCACATTTATCTTGTGAGGGTGCATTTTGGTATAATGATGCAGTGGTCCTGGGACATGGAAAAACCCAGAAATAATGTCAAAAGCAATGCTTCATGTTTGGATCTCACCACATCAAGTAAAAATAGTGAACTTAAACATGAAAACGCAACTTGCTCCTTCTAAAGTACACAGTTATATCTCTTGCAAAAGCAGACAAACAAAAAAACCCCATTCATTTCCAATGCCTCAAGGTAAAGAGGATGGCATCTATCAGAAGTGCAGAGAATGTCTGAAGGATTTAGAAGCAATCTTTTCATAATGCTTCTCTTTGGGTAAGGAAGTGGAGTTATGAGTTACTCAAAATTCATAAAGATTATTGAGTTTACATCCTTACAGATCCGTCACCATTGTACCTCTCCATTATACTCCAGCCCGAAACTATTGAGAACCTGTCTCCGGTACAGGACGTTCATCCATTTTGTAGCATTACTGCTTTGCTGCATAAAATAAAGTTCTGTCCCATTCAAAACAAAACAAATTGCTTTCAGTGGAACCAGCCTGCTATAACTACACTGAATTCGCGGTACTCATTCTGTCAGTGTTCCTTTATGTAAGTGATTTTAACAGGCAAGTAAGTTCTTATTTCACCAAGTTTACCCCAGATTATCAACTTGTGTGTTTGTGCCTGCTGGGCTATTTGAATGATTACTGTACCCCCTGAAACCCTCAGCTGGGACTGATTCTGCACCCACGGCAGCAATCCCTCATGGTAAGGAAGGCTCCTAGACAGTCAGTCAGCTTTCCTACTTGATGAAATCCAACCTTACAGCTCATCTAAACTGAGCCTATGGGCTTCATGCTTTTTCTGCTTCCTCTTCACTTAGCTCTATAGGAAGTTATGAAACATATTTTTCTAGTCCTCCCAGGAGCAAGGCCAGGTTCACAATTTGACCTCAGAAAACACAGCAGTCCGGCAAAGCCAGACAGCCTGATAGAACTGAGTATTAATGCTCTCTGCCTGGCCTACGCAAACCACAACATGCAGCATAGAGCAATGTTACTTATGGGAAATGACAAGCAATGGATCAGTGGGGGGAAAACAATGGGATTTAATCATGTAAAAATATCACAGGAACACAGCTCCCTTTCAACAAGCTGCCCATTACAGGTGAGGGCACAATGTTCTTATGAAACTAACCTCCTATACTTTATAATGGAGCTGCCTAACCAAATATTTTATATAAACCAAAATCCTACAGGATTTTAATTGTGACATACCCAGAGATTCTAGTTCCCATCATGCCAATGTCCTCCCTCCTCACCCCCCGGCAGGGAATGATTTTAAACAAACATAAAAAAATATCTATCTATGCATTAGATAGATGTCTAAGATGTAAGAGGAATGATCTCAGGAACAGTTTGGGCTCATATGAAAGACCGTCACAGACTAATTAAGGACACTCCTGCTGAAAAAAGGAAGGCTGACCCTGTAGGCTTATTTACACAATTTCTAGCCAAAGGGCTGTGAAGAGGAGCCCCAGAGGGGGCATTTCTATCTGAAACCCAAGGGCACCTGCATTAAGGAAACTAGCGTAAGTGAATCCCTTTGCTCAATGACAGAAGAGAAGACACAAATACTTCAATTATCTTGGTACGGAATATATGTGCTGGCTCTCTTGGATTCTACATAATGAAGTACATTACAGCTTATTTATTTAATATTATTATTACTTTTTGCACTTAGCTATGCATTCAATTAAAAGGAGGACATTTTGAGGCAAGAATGATGAGCTCTTTAGACAGAAGGTAGTGATTCAAAAATTGCAAAACTTCAGCTTTCAAAAATAGCCTAAGTGACCTCTTGCAGTACTCTGACCACTCCGCAGCAAGCAGGAGGCAACCCCTGTGAAGAGCGAATTCTGGCAAAGTTCTCTCTTCACAGATGATGCACAGCTTAAGCTATAATGAGTTTTTGGGTTACAAATGCTGAACGCATTAATATTCCTTGATGATAATTATCACAGTATAAGCACCTTTCCCAATGTGAGTAGCATAAAGCAACTGAAGCAGCATTTTTACTACATTTGAAACAAGCTGGAAAATGGGATTTTCTCCTCTTGTAAACTGAGGTCAATATACATCAAGCACTGCATATTAAACACACCTATATATGACCCCCATTACATTTTCTTTCCCTTCTGCTTCACATATACCTAAAGCGATCTCCTTTATCCATTCTTCATTATGAATTCTTGATATGAACATATATGTTATATACATAATCTCAAAATGAAATGTATGACCACCGCATCATAATGAGTCCTATGTCTCTCCTTATGAAAATACAAACAGCAAATAAGATCAATAAGCCACATTTTACAGATGAGGTATGTCTCTGTGCAGTTTGAATGAATACTGGGGTCACGGGCTGCATATAAAACAGGAGGAAATTAGCAAATAGGCTCCTAGAAGAACCGAACACACATTACGTATAAATCTGAACAAACTATCAGCCTTTGTCTTTACACCTTCAAAACTAATAATACTAGTAAGCATTGAAAGGTTTAAATGTGAATTCTGACCCACCAACATGATGATGGTAATGAAGTCAGCATCATATTTACTGGCAATATTTTGCATAAGTCTTTTAGAAACCAATTTTCATTCCAGATTAAAAGAACAATTACTGTTATTTGGATAATAACTATCAAATATTATAAGAAAAAAATGGATGAAGACGATCCATTTTGCATTATATCAGTGTGTACAACAGTATCTGTCTAATATCCAGTATTTGTCACAGCATATCAAAAATAGAGGCTGAAAACATTCAAGGTACTCTACCCCAATTTGATTTGATAATAGGCTGTGAATGGACTATACATTGATTTTCCCTCATCTCTCTTTCTTCCCCCCCCTCCTACTCAACAATAACAGAAACTATTTATTATAAAGCTCCATCCAATGCTAGGACACCTTAATTAAGGTCTTTTCTTTTTCAGCCTACTATAACGTCATTTCAGTACTCTATGTAACTAATCCCAACAGCACTTTGACTTAATAGTGACAAAATGAAAGCCAGTTTGAACCCTTAATCCAAAGAACGTGAACTGATTTAGGTATTTTGCAGGTGTGAATCTGCTAAACTCGTCTGTCCTATGTTACCCCACACTTCATTTAGAAAATACGCCACGCTACAGCTGCTTCAAGTTCTCCAACATCATTTTTACTTACGTGCTGCAAAAATGTCTTAAAATCCCATTTGAATAGATGGTAGGGTTATGAGCGAACCTTTACTAAATATTTAACAGCACTATCGGCTTATTAAATACTATAATGTGAGAGCCATGAAAGCATGATATACAGTGCTCGCCTTTTTTTTCAGCTTAATGCTGGAGCTCATTTGGAACACTCTGCAAGCCCATTCATCAGTAGAACTGATGCATTTTAAAAAGTCCTCATTTACTAGCAGATAAATGTGGTTAGAGAACCTTTTTTGGTTTTACTGTGCAAAATTTGCTTTACTATAGCTAGAAGAAAAAAAAGTCTTCACAAAACATTTAAAAGGCCATTTTGAAATAATATGCAAAAGCTAAAGGAACACAGCTTTGAAATATAGGAAAGTAGGGTATACTTTTGCATCACTGGAATATAAATAGGGCAAAACAAGGCAAGAGATTTACAGCCGATAAAGTACATATATTCATCAGATCTGGAAATAATATCCCAAGTACATATCATATAATGAGATCACCCATTGAGGCTGTTGTTTTTGACCATGACATTGTTGGCAGATGACTTCATTTGCAACTACTCTTAATTGCTTTGTCAGAAAAAGGGGTTAATATTATTTTTGTATACATTATGATATTTCTAAGTAAAATGATGCCTTTTAACAAAAGTTAATTCAGAATATTTCAATTTTTTTACAGTAGCTAGAAAGTAGGAATTCTTTCTGAAAAGTTATTTCTATTTTATTTTCAAAGAGATATAATAGAGCCTAATTTAAAGAAAACTCCCTTTCCACCAGAGCCCTGCAGAGTGAGCATTTATTCTGTAAACACTGTAACAATGATTATCTGTCCTCCTAGTTCTCAGTGGAGACTCTTGCTTTTGAAAATGTCTTGTGGTGACTTACTAAATTCAGGCTATTTCAATTAGTATTACTGCACATTAAAAATTAATTGCATTACTGAGTGGATTAAGGTTTAAATTTCAATTCTACTGTATGTGCATGAGAAAGGACAGCTGAAAATCAATACTCTTTGGCCCACAATCGGAAGTGTGGATGGCCGAATAGCGTGGGACTGGCGTCACTGGCCAAGCAGTTTTAAAAGACTTGATAGTTCAATTGAAGGTGTGTCACTTCTAATTCTAGATTTTAGTTTGAATGCTGCACAGTAGCCCAGCCTTAGAGAAGGAAAAACAGAACAACAGCTGCACTAATGGACACAGGTACTAAACTTACGGCAACAAAGGGATTAACAGTCACCCCAAATTCACATATAATTATCCCTAGGTTGAAACCTTGTTCATTATTCTATTCAGTAAGAGCACAGGATCTCTGACTTCCATTCACATTATTTTGTTCTTAGTTACTGGGTGAGAGCAGTTAGTTGGGGGCAGGAAATAGGCTCTTTTGTAAAGAGAAAACCTACTAGTGTAAACAATATTCATAATGACTTTATCTATGTCTTAAGGAAGCCTAAGAAGATATTGAAAATACAAATCTTTTCTTTAAGCAGTAATCCCATCTGGACCCCTTTTGTAAATTATTAAATCTCTTTGGGGAAACGGACAAATCAGGATGGGTAATAGTTGATCATCTTGACTACAGATTTATAACATCTACACAAAATGTGTGAAAAAGAAATGTCACTTTAATTCACAGTCAATTTGTTCATTTGAGAAGAGGCAGATGAGGGACATTACAAATGAAGTCAACACAGTAAAGAAGCATTGGTAAAGAACTGCAAAGCCAGCCAAGATATCTGGTTTTGGAATTGAATAGTGATTGGTATGTGCCTAAGAGGAAAAAAATGGTGTCTGCGATGTTCCTCAAGATGCCCTCTGCATTGCACTGGTGGCCAAGAGCAAGTACAGCAGCAAGAGAGTAAAGAAGATGGGAAGTAATAATAACAATAAAAAGAATAATCTGGTGCAAATGGACCCCAAGGTGCAGTAGTCATCCCTGTGCAACAATCACCCTTCACTGCAATTTACGGATGTTGCTTCATTACAATATAGCATATAAAAGGGCATCACAGAAAGTGCACTATTTAAAGCTACACGGTTAAAAACAGCACATACCACCCTAGCAAGCACCCTCAGGTTGTAAGTCAGATTGCTCAAAAGTTAATTTAGCTGTAAAAAAAAAGAGATGCAACCTTTATACAGCATAGTGATAAATTTGGAGGGAAAGGGGATAAAAGGTAGCAGGGAAAAGTGTTTCCTTAGTAAAATATTAAAGGGATTCCAAATTAATCTGAATTAAAATATCCTTTGAAGATGTAAAAATTTGTGGCTTTGTTAAAAGGAACAGATAATATATGATGTCTCTTGGTTGGAAAATATAAACAGGCTCTCTGCTTCCTATTTTCATCCTCCATAAAATGAACTGAAATGGTGTTTTTAGGTGAACGTTAACACTGCAAATTCAAATTAATATTATCTAAAAGAGAAAACGATTCATTTTCTAATTCTTGCCTGCTCTAGTTGCAAGTCGTACTTTTCAGTCAGTGCTCAGAAGATGCTGAAGGAACGTGGTAAGGGGAGAAAAAGAGATTCTTTCCTCACCAAGGATCATTGAGTATGTCATTGGTTAATTCTTGCTCTATGCTCCTCATTAGCAGTACTCTCAAGTTTCTGGTTATCATATCCGAAATATTAAGACATAATAAGTACGAAGGTGCAGATAATTGGATATTAACCAGAACATACTTGACTGGGCAGGAGGTAGAGCCCTGCTTAAACTAATCCTGCAATATATTAATCACCAATTAATGAAAGGGTTTCAAATTCATTTTCTATTATAGAACACCTCCGAGTATCTAAGCTTTTTCTAACAAAATGAGTTGGAATAACAGGGTAGAAATTCTTTACAGCCATTGTCAGGTAATCATGAAAACTATAATTAGAGCCTTGATTACTCTTTACTAAGTCTGATGAAAGGAAGAGGGGACACTTTTCAAAGTTCATAGGCCTTTGTTTAAATTCCAAATTTATCCCTTTAAATGGCAGAGACATAGCTAAATATTTCATCAGAGAGCTGTCATAATATTATCTAAGTCTTCCAGCCTAGACAGACCTCTAGACCTCCAACCTAACAACAGATGCACTCTGAAAATATAAAACCAATTAATGGGAGTCCAGAGAAGTCCAGCAAAGACATGCTTTATACACAGTAAACACTAAGTAAGAATATGTTGATGCAGATATTAAGGGATAAAAATCTTGTCTAGTTGAAATGTCACCACCACTTACTTACATGCAAATAAAGTAATGCTAACAAAAAAAAAAAAAAAAAAGGAAAAAGAAGAAAACACAAAGAGGAATAAATAGAGAAGGAAAGTCATGTTTCTGTATTTCCATGGGCTGTGAGATGGAGTCTGATACATCTCACAGATGCTCAATTAGTTTGGTTTTAAAAGCCCAGCTATGCTTCCCAGAAAAATTTCTGCGAATATTCACCAAGTTACAGAAATTGCTGCCAAAATGCCATTCATCTTAAAGATAAAAGTAAAATTTCAAAGTACATTATTCTCACAAAGGGATGCTGATATTTTTTCATACTTAAAAGCTATAGCTCCCAAATACTCTGAAAAAGACTTACATTTTTATGCCAGAGAAAACAAGGTGTTTTGCTCATGCAATGTGAGCAAAGAATTAAAATGATACTATTTCTCCATTTTTCCTACCTTTATTCACTTAATTTGATAAAAATAGGTAAGAAAACATGGTATCTCAGGGTTTTTTTCATCCTGTTGTTTGTTGACTTTAATTTTAATAATTCTTAAATAAGCACTCACAGCAGACGAACTAAGATAGGCTGGCAAGTAGTTCCCTTTTATCAACAATTTTGCCATAGAAATACACAAACATTTCAATGGCTCTTCATTAGCAAACAAATCAACAAGTGATATTTTAATGCATGACTTTATTCTGTCTCTGTGGGGACTGCAGTTGAGAGTGTGATGTACAGTACAGAGAAAGGAATGATCAGCCACGGTGTCCCAGGGCTCTCCCTCCATTGAGGACTTCGCAGCCTCTGCTTAAAGAGTGCATTTAATTGACTGATAGACAGTAGCTCCTTTGTTCACAGAAGACAGCGAAGTAATGGCAGCTTGAAAATCGTACCATCTACAGGGTCTCCTGAGACTAGTAACAGGGGGATATGTGTCAGGAATAAATAAATAATCTAATTATTAAGCCACTTCCTGTCAAGTTAACTCCAATTTGTTGGCTTTTGAAGGCAACAAAACGAGGCATTTTTCCTCATTATGCTTCTCTTTTTATACCAGTGGTAATCACAGGCGGATTAAAGGGTGCCTGATTGGTTTTTTTGTCAAGGAACTGAGAAGCAGCCAACAGTACAGAAAAACAGAGTTGGGGTTAGAAGAAATTTCATGCCTGTCTCCTTTCCAGCTCCCTAACAGCCCACACGGCTGCCCCATACAGAGCTGCCAGCTGTACAGCAAATGTGTACCCCTCCAACTGAGGCCTACCGGGCCACAGGCGCCATCCTGAGAGCTGTGAGATACCTTGCAATCTTGGCAGGTAGCTACTGCTGTCATAGGCATAATTCTAAAGGTGACCTACGAAACCGCATCAGCTCACCAAATGCAACAATACGAGCTGCCGAAGCTCAACACCCACTCTCCATATTGGCTCCCTTCCTTTGTTTACTGCTATCCGTGGCCCTGTAACTAGGAAATGACCTATGGAAACAGGTCATCACAGACCTTTTCTTTTGATGTGTAGGAACTGATCCTATAGAAATAGGTCATGACACATAAGTGTGCACGGGTGTGTGTGTGTGCGCGCGCGCGTGGGGATCTATCTTTTTTTTTATTTATCGTTGATGACTTTCAGTGTCCTCCATTAAAAAATGTGTTGCAAAGCTCATTCAGAAACAGACACTCACATTTTATAATAAGCATACCAAACCAGGAGTTAAAAACAGGTCCATGGTGGCATATTCTACAGGAAGTCAAAGGTGTGGGCAAAACGAGAGCCACAAGCCCCGTCATTGTGTCTCGGCCACTCACATGGTGCTATCCACCTGGCACAGCCTCTCTTCCTAGCATCTCTGTGCAGAGCCTTGTAAGATAGGCTGGCATCCAGGAATTCTGCTGAAAAACAACATTCTTCTGAGGCCTCTTTAAGGGTAGCATGTTCTAAAAAGTAACAAGAAACTGAATTTTAGATCTGTCTATGGGCTCAGCCAGAATCCTCAGCCTCACGGAAAATTAACATCATGAGAAATGTCTAAGAGGTTTTCTTTGGGGTTTGTGAATTATAAACTACACTAACTGCCAGTATTTTTTACTCGTGTAAATCAAAGCTGCTAGACACAAGCTAAAACACACAACAAGGATAAACATCCTGATTTGCCTTTTAAGAGCTTAACACTGAAATTAGGAGACAGACCCAGAGATTTTCATTCATAGTTACTTAAGAAATAAGAATCCAAATAACCAAGATAAGCTCTTGAAAACTCTGCCTTCTTTCAAAAAGTCTTTTTTCTTTAATTTAATTTCCCTTTAAATTGCCTTTGTTTTTAGGAAGGCCGGTCATAGAGGAGCCTTGATAAGTTCCCGGGACCCCTCTTTGCACTCAGGAAACACTGTAGCTATGTTATATTTATGTCTGCGTTCGTCCTTCCTGAATACATCTTGAATTTTTGTTAAATTGTGCAGATAATTAAACCCTCTTCATATTTACAGTCTGCTTCATTGGTACCATGAATTCTGTTTTCAGTTACTGTCTGCAAATTCCCTCTCCGAACAATTTCATACTAAGCAATAACACTTCATTTTACATAAGTTTTATCTGATGTCCCCACACAGAGCCGCCAGCTGTACAGCAAATGTGCGGTTCTCAAACTGAGGCCTACCAGGCCACAGGCTCCATCCTGAGATCTATAAGGCACCTTGCTGTCATTGGCAAGCTTTCCCTGCTATCACCGTGACCATCGCTCCACACTGCACACAACTTAAAATCATCTGATTATTAGAATTTGTGGCCCACACTCCATTTTATCCTTTATTTAATCTATCCCCAGATCACACATTTGTTTAAATGTTTTGGCTGGGTTACAAATCATGCAGCCATCTGCACAGTAGGTGTGACACCATTTTTTAGACAAAAGTTACGTTACAAACAAAGATAAAGTCATTTGAAATGCTTTGGTGTTTGTTATTCTGCCTGGTTCACTTGGACCAACTCTAAGAAATAAATAGAATTATCTGTGTAAATCGATGAACATCTATGAAAAACAACACCCAGCAGAACGCCCAGCTTGCTCCATTACCTACGTTAATATCATGACAGCTGAGGAGAGATGACCTGGCCCACTTCTCACTCTCCTGTACAGATGGCTATTAAAGAGAAAGTATCCCTTTTGTATGGTCCATGTAGAAACCCTTTATGGGCTTTTCAAATAAGCCAGCATTGCCCACATGAGGGAAGCTTTCTGTTACCATTAAACTGCCCAGATTTCATCGTTTTTAATCCAGCTCTTGATGAAATAAGCCAGTATTTCATCATATTCAAATGCTTGGTTCTTAATTCCCTGAATTTTGTAAGCAATCAAATAAATATTCAATCAAATAAAGTTGCTATTTTAAAAAAAAAAGATTCAATACTCCTCTCATTTAGAATGGATATAAATCAAGGCTTTGAACAATCTTAATGATTTTGAGCTTCTTAGGATAGTGTGGAGATCATACACACACACACACACGTATATTATGTATCCATATATACACCCCCCCACACATAGGCATTATTGTAGATTCCTTTCTATTTTTTAAAAAAACAGCCAATGAAAGCAAAGAATCTGAATGGAAACATAGCCCTTTATCTTCCTATGCAGAGACCCATATTTTTGGATATTTCCCATTAAGACATATAAAATCCAAAACCACTATAGATCTCAAAATATTGGCTTTAGTCTATTCTAAAGCAAGAGCACTCAAGCTGAAATGCTTCAGAAGTGATACTGAATGTCATGAAACCATAATGAAGATTAGTCACATAGGACACCATCCACTGAAGAAATGAAAGGCAAAGAATGCCACTTATAACCTTGGGCATCAAACAAATTGCAGAATGTATGAATGTCACTTGCCACAAAAACAGACTAAAATCTCACCACACTGTTCAGAACTGATTTATGCATTCTTTTTGTCTTGACATCAGTGACATGTATTATATGCAACATAACACACAGGGTCCATATCTTCTCACATTGCTGTTGAAGACTTGAATCTTCATAGTCTTTTAAAAATTATATTTATCTACAAACACTGAGTATTAAAGATATGAATAAAAGTAGCCAATATCATTGCATTGGGGTTTTCATGTTAGCTACAGTTTACAGTCCCAATTTCTAGTTTTGTTTTTTTAAGAAGTAAATATATTTGCTTCCCCCAAATGCTTTAGCATCACCCTTGATCTGTGTAGGAGGTGTTTATTGGTGACTACTTCTGGATTTTCCTATCTCATCACAAAACTGGGCATTCTGACACCGTAGATGCAATTTTGCCGTTATAACACTGGTCTTTCTAATCAGATGAAAAATATGAAAAAAAAAAAAAACTTATGAAGTAACCATTTCTAAGTAGATTTTAAAAAATCATTCTTAGGTCAGTGGTTTGTACGCATTCCCTTCGTGTTCTCCACCCATGAAATCTGAAAGGGGAGAGATGGAAATGGCCCTAGCTATATCCTGACTATTTGTGCTCCAAAGTCCATGACTGTAGTTACCAATCCCAAGGATAATGGTATTTCTCCCCTTTGATCATTTCTTTGTCGGGCTGACTGGCCTTCGATAGGAAGTGTACTGCTAGTTGTCTACCACCAGCCGCTTGCAATTTGCTCACTGTGCTTCATGAGACAGTTGTTTGTGGCTGTTTGGAACACATTTGTCTCTTTGGGGATTTATGCACTAGTTGCAATGCCAGCCTCCACAGTGATCGAAATTTCTTTCTAACTAAAATAGATAATTAGAGGCTGGTAATTATTGGTCAAGAATTATCAGAGTGAAAAAATTAAGCTTCTCATAAATAGTACTTGGCAATGTCATCTCTTTATATTATCTCATGCCTAACAGCCCTTTATTCAGAGCACTTACAAATTTACTCTCTGCTGTTGATCGTCGTAATTTTATATGAGGCCATCCCTTTGCTGAGTTAAACACATTTAAATTCTCTGGTTTCATCTCTATTTGTGTTAATCCATATCCAATAATAATAATAATAATAATAATAATAATAACAGAAATCTCAAAAGGAAAAATAACAATAAATATTTGCTATGCTGATAAAAAGAGAAAGGTGAACAGTGCATTAAAGAACATCATACATCAAGGGTTCATTCTGTATTCTCAGGTCAAAAGCCAACGTAAACTATGTGAAATGAACAAAGGAAGACAAGAAAAATTTTCTCCTCTGCACAGACCTTAAAAGAGGGAAATCTTTTCCCCAGGAAAGCTGTTAAAATGTTTTGTAGCTCTTTTTTTGTGTGTGTATAAAGAAGAAAAGAAGCCCCTAAATAGTCACTGGTCTGATTTCTTACTGAAACTGTGTCAAAAATGTGGTGAACAGTGAGTTTTCTTTTTTTCCATAATAGACATAAGTCAAATCCCCAGTGCATTTTTACTGAGTAATTATTCCCGCAACTCAGACCGTGTGTCCACACCTAGCTGCAAAACAGCACTTAAGAGCACCTCCGGCATGTACCTGGTAGAAACATTGATGGTTTTCCTTTCACAAATGTCTCTGGCCAGTAGCCTGAGACCGACCAGTACATCCAGAAAGAAGTGTGGAGGTTGCTTGACATTGAAATTGCATTAAAACATATGTGCTACATAGAAACAAATGCAAATGACTTGGTTAAGGAAGGAATTTAAAGTTACACCTCATTGGGTCATCTGCAGATCGTGTTTTCCATCAGGTGACATAATCCTTCCTCTAGACTGATTGAAATGTAAAACAAAATCTGTAAAAATGTTATATACCCTCTTAACAAAAAGAGTAAGAGGCTTTTCAGATAGTCTCTAATCCCTCTTCCCCTGCTAACTGTCTAGTTGAGATTATTTTTTGATTAGACAAAAAACACACACAGATACACAACCTAAAAATACCTACCCTCAGTGGAGGTATTTTAGCCAACAAAATAATGCTGCTTGCCTCATTTGAAAGACTAAGTACCACACTAGGCTTTAAAAAAAAGGATACCTTAGCCTTTGTGACACCCTTCCTTTTCCCATTCTCTCTCTCTAGATATTAACAACACGAATGCAGTTTAAGGACTTGGATGCATGGTCAACAGATAAAAAAAATTAAATGGATTCTATTCATTTGTTTAGACCTCCAGTGCAAGAGAATTACATATTTTATTATTTAAAATAGCATGAATATTAAATAACTAGGCCCTCTGTGAAATGGAACTGAATTTGCCTCTCTGATGGAAGGTGAGTTGTTAAATGCTTAGATCCCAGGAGGAGGTGCGTGTCATATTAATCCGCCACAAGGTAGAGGGGAAAAAAGCCTTGGGAAGGCACTAATGATATTTTTTCATTTTTTCTTTTGAGGAATATAAGATAAATAAAAAAAGAAAAGGTATAAAGCAGTTTAAAAAGAAGGGCCAAGACAAACCAATACTTGTTATGAGCAAAATGATACTAAAATTGGAATATCAGAAAAGTCCTCTTACATTCAACATTCAGTTCAGATTCTACCTGTGCAAAAGGACATCAATACTGTAGTGAAAATATATTCAACTTGCTCATCTGGGCAGTAGGATAAATAATAAATCCAGAAACAAAAACAAGTATACATTGAATAGAACTAATCAGAAGCATGACCACAAAATTTCACTAAATTTTCCATAAACTGCGAACTTCCAAGAAATGCTTTCACTTAAGCCCATGGAAAACTGCAGCATGCAGTAGAATCATGAAAGACTGCCACCAACAATCTCTACCCAAGAAATAAAGAGATGGGACATATTAACATTTATCATTTGGCAAGAAGAATTCATTTTTCCTAACCTTGCCACCCCTGCCAAAAAAGCAGTTTCAGAAGTTTATATAGGGTATTTTTCAGAATCCCAAACAGAAAAGAATTGCAAGAAAACACATTTTTTCAACCTCTCTTACATGTTGCCATTATTGCTGAACACACAGAAAAGCTGTCAATGTTATTCTTTCACACTGAAGAGTGTATTCTTTAATGTATAAGAAAATAACTAGTAATATTGGTACTTACATCTAGAAAATGCAGAGATAACCTGATCAATATTTTAGCTGTGATGTATATGTTCCATTTTGCACAATTAAACACTTAGTCTTTTATAAGCAATAATCCTACTAAAGACCCATCATTTGAAAACAATAAAGCAAATCCTATTGAAAAACTATTAATCAATTTTCCAACATGCTTTTGAATTTATCTTCATTAATTCATACGAGAACATTAGAAGTTTTGTTATGATCAGTTTTAATGATCAATTGGAGCAACCCTTCTACAAAACTGTCTTAGAATACTGATTAGTGTATAATAAAATTTGTTCCCCCCTGAAAATAAGTTCAGAAGCTAAAATGTTGAATTTTCTTTCCTGTCTTACAGAGTTTCATAATAGGAGAGCATGAGGTTAGTTAGACTTTTTAAATATTATACCATAATTACTTATGGTATTATAAAAAACCAGGAAGTAAGTATGAAACAAAAAACTCTCACAGCATAAAAACACAAATGAGTAACAAAAATAGTACAAAGTAATAGCAATAGTCATTTTATTAGTGGAAAAAGATCTGCTTGATAAAGTTTAATTGGCTGGTAAAACTCTTAGTGTTATTACTAAGTGCTTATCAAATTAAAAAACATAGATGGTAACCCCCAAGGAATTAAGGGATAATGGGACAATATGAACAAATGAAAAAATTATCCTTTTAGCTCTAACCCATATGATAAATGCGAATCCTAGAAACATTGTCCTGGAGTGACCAGAGATCTTTCCCAAAACCACTTTTATAAAAATCTATGGATAATTTGGTGGGGGAATAAAAAAAATGACTACTGAATTCTTTACATGATCTTTATGATCGTGATTATTTCCAGGCTGTTGAAACTATACATATAAAACTATTTTATGGCAATTTAAATTATTTATGTTTCCCTATAACAAAAACTCACCACTTTAGATTTTGAAACAAAGATGCTTAAGCAACACACAGCAGTGCCATTACCATAATAACTTCTGAAATTAAAACCTGTCTAAAACTCTATGGAAAGCTAACATCCAGTTCATTAACTATTCCTGTTAGTTTTCAATAATGCAAAAATGATTAGAAGTTTAATTTGTTAATCACCTGTGTTTTGACTGGCAGTAGAAACATAATCCTCTGCAGAAGTCTAAACTAGCCCTTGCAGAAAATAAAATGTGCTAATGTCTTATCAGGGCTAATAATAGTAATAAAAAAATCAATCATGTCTAGATAAGCCATTGATGGTTAAATAATTAATTCATTTTTAACTCTGTTTAATTATATAGGCACAGATGTACACAAGTTGGAGAAAAATCCATTTGTAATAAGTTTTAGACATCACTCACCAATCATGTGATTTGCAACATGAACCTGAATATCCCATTCATTGTAGAAAACCATCTGACACTTGATACATTGATAGGTCTTCTTCTGAGAAAACAAGTATAAACAGAATTACTTAGACACATATACTTCTCACGGTTTGATTAAAAAAAAAACATAACAGCATTTTTCTGAGATGCTGGTCTTACATACATTGCTAACTAACCTATTGTGGGCTGCTTGGACAACCTTCCATGAGTTTTTTATTAAGACCTGTAGCTTGATCCCAACACTATACTTTCAGTTGCACACATTTAGAAGAAACAGAGGCACATAATTACAGCATAATATATTTTTAAGGATTCCTAAACTCAAAATCAGAAGTTAGTGTTAAAAAAATCTGTAACACATGGCTGAGTTTCAGAAACCAAGTCTTTGAAAATTGGGCACAATTCCATCCTGACCAAAGTAACTATGGTGTTGCTTCTAGAAATCTATAAGTAAAATAGCTAATAAGTTAAGATTCATGGAATTTAGTTAAAAGATTTAGAGATTACATTTTTTAGCTCAAGTCTGAAATTAAGATGATGTTTCAGAAGTTGCTAAGTACTAGCATTCAAATGTATACATTCTCCTATAAAGAAATCACATTATAATGAATATTTTAATACGGTTTTATCATTTTACACAACAGTCCTGCAGAACAGATAGAGTAGGGTTTTTATTATAATTTTTATAGCATAAATGAAGAAACTGAGGTCCAGAGAAGTAGAAAGATTTGCCTGATATCACAGTGCCTTACAGATGGGACGAGAAATAAGCACTCTTGATTGTAAATGTCAGGCTCTCTGATAAGAGCAGCTTTTATGATTTCACATCTTTATTATTGAGTCCCAGTACATATTACATAAATCAATAAATAAAGCATTGTTACATTTTCCAGAACACACAGTTACATAAAGTCCTTTATCACAAAACTTAATATTTATAATTTAAAACATCCTGGAAAACAAAAGAAACTATTATGAAATAATCCACTTTAAAAATCTCCCAAATGGAAGAAAATTACATTTGTGAAAAATCACATAAATGACATTTTGTTATCAGCATTCTTATAGAATTATTATTTCATCTGTAGTCATATAAAATTGTTTTACTAATGGATTAATAGGAAATATCAGTCCGTAAATTACCATCAGTTTTAAAGAACTCAAGTTCTTTAGAATTTAACAGAGACAAAGTTAAGCACAAAAACTTAGGGTCATTAAATTTGAGATTGAAATTATAATCATTAATGTAATATTTTCTTAAGTATTGTAATTTAACAAAGTATTTTCTTTTGCAACAGCAGACAACATTCCTTGCAAACCTCAGAAGTATAAGGATATTTCCAACGGAAACTGTCGAAATAATCTAATGGTCTTTGTACGTTAGGCATGTGGTGAATTGCTTGGGCTGAATCTAAATCTAACATGAATTTCAAACATCCTGACAATCACCAAGGAAGATTTACTACACTGAGCTGTTTACAAGATGCTTTTGATGGTGACATATAGAGCAACATGTGTTGCGTAAATAACATCTATCCCTTTTTTAACAATATTTCCCTTTAGAACTAGTTAGAAGATATTTCTTACTCCCTGATGACCTACATTATATATTGTTTATTAGCATACTTCAAGCATTATTCCTGATATGTGACCTTGCTGAAAAACAAAGAAACATAAACTTAATGGCTAGTCTTTTCTCTTGTTAGCACAGTAAAACATACAATATGTCTAAAACTGTCTCCAAAAATGATGACTGATGAATATGTTGGTGGAATATACTAGGGCTGTATTTTTTTCCTGGTCTAATAATAAAGAATAAAATCACTTGAAAAGCCAAAATAATGAAATACTAGCACTTACGACTATCTTGAAAATGGACTGACACATTTGAAGATCTATCTATAGAAGTTTTCTTTTGTCATCGAAAGAAAATGCTTTTGTCACTACTGATAATTCAAATACTAATTCTCTTTCTTTACTCTTAAAATAGCATCTAAAATACTACTTTCTATTTTTATTAACAAAGCCATATTCTTATCTATAAATTCCCAAATTTGCAGCTCAATAACCTTAAGTATTTAATGTGATCAAAAACAATGTACCACGGTTCTAAAACACTGCAACCCGAGCTCTACCTCACTGTACTTTTCACATTTTCCAAATACAAAGCAATGGTATGCAAATTACACTGTTAAGGGTTTCCTAAGTCATGATGTAAAATTCATTCTTACCCTCAATTTTTTTTAAAAAAGTAAATTTAAATGACCTTTAAAGTATCCCTTATTATGTTTATAGATTCTTGGCAAAATATTTGAGAGACCCCTGTACGCTGATCCACCATCTTTAAGTAAAGGAATTATAACCTCTGAACAGTATCAGCCTTGGGGAGCTCATTCCTTGGAGATGAAAACCATTCCAGCTCTGCACCACTGAGATTATGAGGGAATCTGTCCTAATTCTAGGCCCAAATCTGCTTTTCTGCCACTTTCATCCGTTGGCCCTACCTCTAGGCTCTGGTGTTGTAAAGAGCAGGCTGAATCCCTTGTCTTGAGTGACAGTTACATTAACCCCTTTTCAGACTGAAAATAAGGTCGTAGTGTTAAGAAACCCTTGGAACAACCTTTCATCCTGGTTACTTTCCTCCAGCCCAACATTTTAATAAACAGAACCCCTAATGAAGCCCAAAACTCCAAGTGTGAGCTGACCCTTGCAGAGTACAGGAGGACTGTCACCGCCCTTAGGACAATTACTTCCTTTTATACAAAAGACAACAAAAAAAAGTCAAGTGCGTTCATTTCTTTTAAAAGCAGATAAAAGTAGAAACAGAACTTCCATTGTGTGGGCCCCAGATTGGCCTTTATCAACGCTTAAGTTGTCAATTTACTTGAAATGCTAATTTACTACAATTTTTAAAAGAGACTTTTTTTCATTAGCCTTTTTAAATGTGCTACTTGGGAGTGGGATTGTCATTTCCTGATTGTTCTCTTTTGTTTTCTGATACTGATAGATGTAATTATCAAGGATACAACTTTTTCCCAGCACCTCATTATTTTTGATTGATTTTGAGAACAATGTAAATGTGCCTTTTTGACATTCTTGTTTTCAGTTATACTCTGGTTAAGGTACTCAAAGACTTTCAGAAAAGAGCATCTCATAAATTAAAAAAAATGATTAGAAATCTTTAATAATGTATAGTTTAAAAAAAACTATTCTGATTAATCCTATTCCCCTCCATTTGATCTCTCATTAGCACTTAGCCTTCACATTTAGTCTCACCAAATTAAAAAAAAAAACTTAAAATAATAATTCTCAAAAATTATATTTTGTAGTTGTAAATTACATTGATTTTTTTTTTAAAAAAAACAAAACACTAAGTACATTAAAAAAAAAATCAGTGAGTCCACAGTAACCCTCAAGAACAGAAAAGAAAAAATCTCAGTTGCCACCATTGGAGGTGACTGTTACACAAATTTCTTTTTCTGAAAATTGGTAATTAAAGGGTCAGAAGCACCTTGCATTTTTTAGGAGGAAGTATAGTTCCTGTCTATTTGATGAGGGAAAGCTCTTCTTTATAGAAGAACGGCATTAGAAAGGGTGTTAAGAATAGGAATTCACCATTTTGCAATGCCAAATAAAATGGTTCAGGATAATCATTAATGAATGCTGAGACTATTAGGACTATTAGTCATCCTTTGATGACTCACTGCAAAGAGAAAGATGTATCTTTACAGTAAATTTAGCTGATGGTAATCTCTCTACCCAGACTATTTAGCTTAGCATTACTAATAATGCAATGTGAAATGTGCCTCTTTATGTGACGCAGTATGAGTACACAAAATCATCAATGAAGCATCTTATCTAAAATGTGTACCTGAATCTAATCAAGCCTTTAGACCTAACAATCCAGTTTTCAGTAAATACTGGGAAAAAGGAACAAATAATACTATCAGAAAAAAAAATGCAAATCCAGAATATTCTTCAAGAGAACTGGCCTATTATCTTCAAAAAGTCAATGTCATGGGAAAAAAAGGTAGAGAGATTGTTCTCAAATGTATGAGACTGAAAAAGACCTTACTAAAATGTAATGTGCGGGTTCTGATTTGGGGAGAAAACAGCTATAAAAAGGTTTTGAGGCAATTTGGGAAATCTGAGTATCGGCTGGTTATTAGATGCGATTGGGAAATTACTGTTAATTTTCTTAGATGTAATAATGTTATTGTGGTTATGTGGGTAAACGTTCTTTTTGCCAGGAGATGCATACTTAGAATTTAAAGGCAAAATAGTATGATATTTGAAATTTACTTTCAAAAGATCCAGAAAAAAAAATACATATATACAGTCATGTGCCACGTAATGACATGTCAGTCAATGATGGTCCACGTATACAATAGGTCCCATAAGATTATAATGGAACTGAAAAATTGTAATCACCTAGTGACATCATAGCCATAGTAACATCATATCTCAACACTTTGTTCACGTGTTGTGGTGATGCTGGTGTAAACAAAGCTACTGCAAAATCTTTTGACAAGGAGTGTCTAGCTCACCCACAGGTGACCCTTCCAAATGGAGCTCAGATCTTTATGGCAGAAAGCCAAGCATTTGACACAGTAGGAAAGCCAGGTGAAAAGGTTGTTGTCGACTTGAGAATGGTTGCATTTTAAAATTATCCTCACCCATCCTAATAGCAAAATAATAGCTACTAACAGTTAGCTAATAACACTCACTGAGTGCTTGCTGAATGCCAGGCCCCATTCCCAACTTTGTGGGGATGGTATTATTTTAATCTCCTTTTAACAGATGAGGAAAGTGAAGCACGGAGAGGCTTTGGAACAGAGTTAGAGGGCCTACGCTCATGGGACTAGTGGCCAGTGTAGATAATAGGAAAATTTGTTGCTGTTCTCTTTCATTATACACTTTCGCACAATGACAAAATAACCTAAGGACACTTTTCTCAAAATGTATCCCTGTCTGTAAGTGACACATGACTGTAGTCATATACAGATAAAGCAAATATGGCTACATATTAACAATTATTAAATCTAGGTGCATTTGAGAACATTTTCATAATAAAAAGTGGGAAAAATGTATAGGGTAATTCATAATACATAGTTTTTTAACATTAAACTTAACCTGATTAACCCATCTCCACTGCTGTTCATTTTACATCCCCACACTTGCTATGTACTAAAAATAATTTGTGTTTAGTTGTTATGAAAAGCTTTGCAAACATTTTTGGTGTTTTTTTGTAAAGCTTTTTTTTTAAAACATAAATCTAATATATGTGAGGTTACTTCAAAAATTTTGTGGAAAAATAGAAATAAAAGATAATATGAAGATTTCCACAAACTTTTTGAAGTACGCTTGTAAACTCTAAGAGATCAGGAACCATAGCTCACATTCATTTCTATAATAAAGTAATAACTTTTTATAATTGTACCAAACTTTATACTTTATAAAGAATTTGTACGCACAAAATTCCCTTGTAATAATCCTGTGACAATAGATAAAGGAGGGATTATTATCCTCATAAACAGATTAATTAAATGGGCTGTCCAAAGTTGTACAGTTGTGACTACCTTAACCAAGGCAAGGATTCTACTCTGTCACCCACCCGCTGGGTTTTAAGAGTGTATGCACTGATCATTTGCAGGTAAATTTACAATTGCATTTTAGGTGTATTTTGAAAGGAGGCTTTCCTCAGATTTGTGTAGTGCCTTGCTCAATAACAATGCCAGGGATGGCAGGAAAATAGCTTACAACAGTGAAGAAATTGTTTCTACCCACCCTAGACTTGGGATCCCAGTCCCAGACCCTTGACTAAGATTCATAAGGTAGAACTGGCTCCCCAAAGTCCCCTGGTCTATTTCAAGATTTTCATTTTGCTCTCAATGTTCTATAGTTTTATTGTCATGTTTTTAACTGTATATTTATTTGTCCAGCTTAATACTAAAAGAACAGTTTCAATCTGAGATCTCATGTATGTCTTTAATCCAGAAAATGTTCAGTGATCAGTCATTTAGTTATTAAGTCTCTCTAACACACTCTCCATTCACTTTTACCAGAACTCCTATTAGACATAGATTAGAGCCTCTCAGTCTGTCCTCCATGTATCTCATCTGCTCTTTCAGTCCTATTTTAAAAATCAGTTTCTCTCTGCTCTGATCTAGGTGATCTTTGTACTTTTACAAACCAATTCTCTCTTCACTACTGTCCAGAGTTTATTCTATCTACAAAAGCTTTAATTTCAATGACTACTTTTCATTTCTAACATTTTCAGTTTTAAAAAATTAAAGTGCTCATTTTATTTCTGATTAGATTTGTTTCCCATTTTGTCACTTTTTTTAGTGGAAATCCTTCCTTCATATGCCTTTCTGAGTTTCTAGACATACTTATTTCAAAGTCCTTGTCAGACTGTACCATATAATTAATTTCTTCTGGGTCTTGGGGTAGTTGGGGTTTTTTGTTTTGTTTTGTTTTGTTTTCATGCTTTACTAGCAATAGATTCATTAGCATATTTTAGAATCTTGGTTTGAAGCCCATTTGCAGTAAAAAATGTTTTTCTGTGTGCTAGTTCCTCCCTTTCCAGTAGTTTTGCCATTGCTTCCACTGGCCATCCCAGGCTGCTGAACCAGAGCTAGGTCTCAGAGGGACATTCCCTGTGTATCTGCTGTGCTGCAGGGACAGAGGAGAAATTGCAAGTTGAATCACAGAGGCAGCACATAGCTAATTCAGTGTTAGGTTACAAAACTGAGTCTTCTCTTCCTAACACGTTAACCCTCCAGTTAAAAATGCCTAGTTTCAGGTAGTGGTCAAAAACAGAACTTTTTTCCCAGTCTCTTATCCTAAGCAAGGAAGTCCCTCTCAGCTCTGCTTTAAGTAGCTGGTCTGGCTTTGTCCTGTAGGGATTAAACCCTAATTACCACTTCCTATTTCTGGAAAAGAGTCTGGCAGATCCCATGTTTCAGCCTTGATAGCCGCTTGTTTTTTTTTTATCTTTTTGGATCTCAAAGATGAAGAATTGCTTAAACTTGACTAGGTTCACTTGGTTTTCTATCTTTATATTTTATTTATCATTGCTATATGTTTGGAACATCAAAGCATGAAGTTACAGAGCCACTGTTCCAGGATGTACCACAGTCTTCCTCCCCTCTATTCCACCAGTCCTGAGCTTGGGCAGTGGCTATCAAGGAAGGGCCTGAAATTAGGATGTTGTACCATGATGCTATAAAATATAAAATCTTAGTAGGAAAGAAACATGAGAATCTTCTTTCTGCAATTAGCTGTTACTTAGTGGCTTCGCCATTTAGCTGTGTGACAAATCCTTTAATGACCTCTGGTCTCAGTTTCCTTCCCTATAAATTAAAAATAGTAAAACTTACATCTTAGTGTTGATGTGAGAAGCAAGTGAGAATTATAGAAAAGTGTTTAGTACCATGCCTACTGTGTAGCACGCCTGCATTAAATAGTAGCTACCTTTAATACTCTTTACTTGACAGCTTATTATGGGGATGGAATGAAATACTGTATCAATTGCCTAGCACAACAAAGATGCTTGTCAAAGGTTAGTTCTCACCCTCTTAAGTGGACTTTGAAACCATATTAAAATTGCCTTCAACGAGAATCCACTCATTTAGATTTTATGACAATTAACAAGGATTAAACAAGTGTTTGTTATGTAAGGCTTTAAAAATTAAAAGCATAAAGAATATCACAAGTTGGCGACAGGGTCGAGAGGATGGGAACTAGGAGATAAGACCATGCAAAAGAGTTCAAGCTAGCTAGGGAAGAAATGCTGTTTTCAAGGACTATCACAATATACACTACCATTCCAAGAATGAATATATTAATTACAAATGAAATATATATTTAAGATCAGTAGCACCTTTACTTGGCAGTATTTTGTTGGCAAGCAAATAGATATTATACGTGAGTGAAAGTAGTAAGCTAGCAGCTTTCCACAAATACTATTCAATAACTCAGACATTTTACTAATTTAACCTGGTCATTTTCCAAGTAATTCTGAACTAGTATGAAAATAAGTCACTGAACAGAGAGGAACAAATGGCTGAAATGAAATGAAAGCTAATGATGAAAAGCTTGCCCAAATAATTCATTGAAAAATGCAAGTATCAATATTCTTTTGTGTATTCCTCTGTAGTTAAAATAAGGACATTATTTTCTTACAGATGTGGTTAATGTCCTGAGATGAAGACTTATGTAGCACTTTACACAATTCCTGGTACATGGTATGGCCTCAGTAACCAAGAGATATTAAACATGATTCCTAAACTCAAGGGGTTACATTACAATCGGGGAAAGAAAGACCCAAGCATTAAACTATTATAAATATTTTGCCCAAATAACATGGCAAAGCAGTTCAGGACCAAGTGCCTAGGTTAGTTAGTTACGGTGAAGAAAAGACACGTAAAACACATCAGGTAGTGACAGATTAACATGGTCTGGAAGAATCAGAGAAAATTCTCTGGGAGAGGTAATACTTGATCTAAGGTTTTGAAATTAAAACTGTTACAAAGTGTCTATTACATGCCAGGAAAGTTGCTGATAGCCTGGGTAGGTGGGAGTATTGGGCGAATGAGGAAAGCAATTCAGAACAGAAGCAGAGTTTAAAAAGTTTGCTTATGGCCAAGTAAATGACTGGACAGAAAAAAGAGGAGAAAGACAAAAATCCAGTTAAAAATGAACCTGGACAAATATATTTGTTTTAAATGACTCAGTTACAACTTTTTACAGTATGAGGGAAGAAAAAATATTTATTTAAGCTACTTATTTTTACCAATAAAATCCAAAACTCCATGAAGACATAAATTTAAGCTAATACTAACTTTGAAGTCAAGGAGTAAAAAAGTCAAACCATTTTTTTAAAGATTCTCTTTGAATATTAGATAAAATAGCATTAAAATATTTTATTTCTAAAGGTATTGTCAATAGTCAAAAACCAAAAAATAATTGAGTCTTCAGAAAAATCTGACAATATTCATTAAAAAACAAAACCCAGTGTTAAAGATACAGTCATTTCCATGGATTACACCAAACGAATCTTATGGAAGAAATTTATTACCTTGACTCAACAATGAAGAATCATTTTTTTAAAGTTCAAAACTAAAAGGAAAGAAGGAACAATGAAGAATCAGTTTTTAAGTTTAAAATTGTCTCCTAACAAATTTCCATTAAAATTTGTCTATGCACTTGAACTTGAAGTCTAACATCAAAAATTGAAATTATCCTAAGTTTCCTGTGGAGAGAGATGCTTTATTAGGCTTACTTATTTACCTCCACTCCCCTGTTTCTCCTGATTCACATTTTTTAGTTTCTTCCAAGAGACCTCACTTATCTCCCTCCCTGCACAGGCAACTGAGACTCTCCGCTTAAGATATCTTCACCTAAATGATCTGCTTTCATGTCATGGGTTCAGTTGCTATTTATTTCTATGCCATGGCAAATGCACCTGAATCAAATCTCCTATAGTGTTGTCCATATAATAGACAGTCAATAAATTTTGTTTACTGACTGCCCAATGGACAATTTAATGGGTCATCCTATATCCATCACCTTCATTTATAAGGTACTACCTAGGACTGGTCTATTTCTGCCTGTAAAAGCTCCGTAACAACCACCTTACAGGGCACGAGAAGTCAGTGAATTAGAACAGGCTGAGCCACACAGACTAAATCAATGCTGTAGTACAGGTAAAAAAAAAAAAAATCAAAAATCACCAGAGCATGTGCTAATTCTTTTTGAGTTAGGACAGGGAATTTGCTTCTAGTTACTCACAGCTATAATATTTTGTTAGTTCCTAGTTTGAAGAGATTTATGATTGACAGTAAATTCCAGTTAACTTCCTGCATTGACTGTTTTATAAACATTCATGTCATTGGAGAAAGATAAAAAAAAAAAAAATTGGGGGTGGGGAAAAAAGGTTTAAATAATGACTTTTATAAATAGAAATCTGAGGAGGAAAGGAAGAAGAAAAACTCTTTGGCTTATACCAAATTAAGGTCTATTTTCCTCATTAATTATCCCAATCATATACTGATTGGTTTCATCCTAGAAAGCACTGAAACTTCCCTTCTGTCTCACTGTTGCCAAAATGAGGAAATGTGGCTGGTAGATGTCGAGGATACACAGCTGCAGAGACGAAGGGGCAGATAGATCAAGCAGTAGGCTGCACCACCATTAAACTGCATCCAATGTCAAGGTTTGGATCCCTGTATTCACCAACCACCAAAATATAAATAAATTTAAAAAAATAAAAAATGAATAAATTGCATCTATGTCCATAGAAATGCAGTCCTGAGGTTTAGTAGTACAATTTACAATCCCACCCCACCATAAAGCAGGAGGTTTTGACGTGGAAAACAAATATTTTAGAATTCATTAAGAAATATTTTCTTAAGTGTATAATTTCTGCCCTAAAAGCAAGTTGAAAAATTAATATTTAGGCTTATTAACTCTTTATGCATACTTTATACTATTTAATAAAGAATCATCATAAATGTCAAAAGGATAACATAGAGAAGAGTTTTATATTAAATCATAAAAGTTTCTTTTTGATTCTTTTATAGTTTATTATACGTTGTATCAGAATTATTTCAATAAAACTAATCTATCTCCTAATGGGCTCTATGCTCTTTAGCAGTATGGTAAAGGGTTCAGTCTTCCATCTTGTATCCACTGCAATACTTAATTATTTAGATGTAATAAATTAATACATGTATGATTCATACCTGTTCACAGTAAGATAAAAATCTTTGCTGCTTCCCATTTCTCCTACAAAGCCTTCTGCAGATTCTTAGTTTTTCTTTGTTTATATTCCTACTCTATCCTTCCAGCTATTCTTCTGTCAAAGGGACACTTCATGTTCTAGCAGTTTTGTGTCTTATCTACACAATGTACTCCCTCTTAATTTGTTCATTTCGGTTACTGATGGATGCATGCACCCAAATCACCTTTGTCCTTTATCACTTTTATCTCCATTGAGACATATTTCACGTCCTCCTCTCTTAGCAGTTCTTATTCTGCTTCTCTCTTTCTCCCTATTTTCATTCTGGGTTGTCTTCTCTCATCCATCCCTTCCACTTGAACAGCTTTCCTACTGAGGCATGTCAGACCACCCTTCACTTCTAGTTCAAATTGCTTCTAAAACCCACCTGCTTCAAAAAGCTTGTTAGCAATTACACCCACACAATGCTGTGGATGCTGACTTGATTGTTCCTGTTGTTTGTACTCTTAGACAGGAAGTTTTTCAGGATAGAGGTGTGTTTGCTTCACATTATCTATTCAAAAACATGCTGTGCAATTATTACAACGTATATACATGTACAGGAAGCAGGGTTCCTTTCACCCCTTGATTTAACTGAAATTATCTGGATTTTTCCAAATGCTTCCTCACTCATCATTCCAAAAACATCTTTTCAAAGAATAGGAAAAAATGTACTCAGATTCTTCGTATTTCCAAAAGTAAGAGTACAAGCTTACATAGAGTATCGTGGAGTTTGGGAACTGAAAGGGACAAGTGAATTCACCAATTTCAAATTTAATCATAGACAATGAAACTGGGGTCCAGAGAGATAAAGTGACCCTGCCTGTGATGCACAGGAAGTGACCAACACAGCAAGCCTAGGACTCCAGGCTGCCATGAACACATCCACATGTATATAGAGCAGTGGCACATTTATAGAAAAGAACCGCTATTGCCATGTTGGCTTTCCATCATATTTACAACCTATCAAGTCTCCTCTGGGCACTAGGCTACAGGACCACTTGCCACTTCTTGCTACTAACTGCTGCCTTCTTTGAGGAGTTTCATTTCTCAGCCTATACTTCAGCACAGAATTTACTGTATTATACTCAGAGCATCTAGTCACATTAGTCTAAGGTTTCCTGTCATTTGAGAGAAAATGTCTTCTCTCTCTCTTCACCTCCTGTACTTAGCACGCTGCCTGTCAGAGAGCATGTAGGGAGGAGTGCATGAACTATACAGAAGTGAATCGACGTGGGCTTCTTGTAAGTACACCTAAGAGTAAATGCTGTCCGAGAAACTTATTGGTGGGAACCAGACTCCTGCCACCAAACATACCTATTTTTTGCATCACACAGATAAGATCTCCTAGTCCCCCTTCAGATTATTTCAGAAAAATTAAACTACAGGCCTGAAAAAGTTCTGCATAACCATGATTAATATTATATCTTATAAAGCCAAAAATTTTCCATATAAAAATGTCCAGGAATATCATCTGGGAAAATATGGGGTCCTTTCCTAGCTGGGCTTCACTTTCTTGAGAACATTCTTCCACAGTATATGAATGAGGATTAACATGCTAAGAAAAGGATAATATCAAATTTGACATCTTCAAGGCATGCACCATTTTTTTTTCTTTAGATTTTCTTTAGAAGTTCAGGTGACAAACTAGTCATTCTTTTAAAAGACATTTGGGAATATCATTCTTCAATATCCTTACTGGACATTTAGAATATTACTATTGCTAATCCTGCCAACTCTTCACCATCTTAATATACGCATGATTCACTCTTTGAGGATATATTTGATTTTTGTAGGTTTAATTCTTTACTGAGAGAAACATAAAACAATGTCTATGTGTTTGCCTGTGTGTGCCCAGTGCCTATGCACAATGCTGCCACACATCTGAAACTCATTAACTGTTGAATGAATGAAAAAACTAGACTTAAATTAAACTAAATAGTGTAAGGTGCCTGTTTTGGAATGACTTAAATTTGATATAACAAAATTATATCAACCCAGACCCAGTTATGGTGCTACAATAATCTGTTTTCCACCAAAACTATTTCAATTTTCCGTTCCTAGTGGGTATAGATATTAAACTAGAGGGTATCCTGCCAGTTTTTCAGGTATCCTATGTGGTCGTTTAGTCCTTCCTCCCTTCCACCCACCTTCCCTCTTTCCTTTTTTCTGTTCCTCCACTTTTTAAAAAAAAAAATAATAATCTTTACTAAACATGTGGTCACTACCCATAATTAAATTCTCCATTTCTGGACATTTCTTTATTGAGAGCTTTTATGAGAGCTCATTTGTTTGCTTCCTTACTGTCAAAGCCAAACTTACAAATTCCCAAGACAATCCTTAGAACTATCTTAAAATGAGTTAACATCCAGCTTTGTCAAGTTAGCTTTATCAATGCCACTTCAACTTCTAAATCATGGTGTATCTTTGCTTTGAAATCTTTCCCAATTCCTCACTTAATAGTACTAAAAAAAGTTTCTGTCCTTAAAATAAATCAAAGTTATACATCTAAATTATAAATCCTGTCCAAAAAAGTAAGAAAATTTTCACCACTTTTTTCCCCTAGAATGCAAATACTTTATATTTGATCCATAGAGAATACTGCCAATAGATTTTAGGCAAATAAATAATAGCCCTTTAAAATTAGCTCTCTCTCAAACTATTCACTTGCTTCCTGGACTTAGGAAAAAAACAATTCTAATTTTGGTGTTCACTTATGATACCTTGTATGTACAATTTTTACTTGACTTAAATGTTATTTCCCTGAGATTTTTTGTTCCCTGCTCTCCATATGTTTCAATCTAATAATGCTATTAAGCATTTTTCCTTTCTTACCTATGATTACATTTTCCACCTATGTACTCATCTATTTCATATTTTTCTACCTTTTATATTTATTGTCGCCTGACGCTATCTCTGACCTCAAAGCAAATAAAGTAATATTTAATTTTTGTGGTCTTTGTACTCTCTTTGTTCCTTGGTTCTCATTGCCTCTAGGTTTGATTTTAATATTTAATTATGTTTTTCTACTTCATCAACTTTGTGGAAGTATCACTTATTTAGATGCATTTTGACTGAATAAGCCATAGTCCTAGCATTAGATAAAATCATTCTATATTATAATGATACATTAATTGAAACACATTATATAAATAAATTATATGTGTGCATACACACATAGAGATATATGTAGACTTATAAATAGGTATTACCTAAGTCATCTTCCACACACAAAATTTGTAGGATGCTTCATGTTTACCAAGAACTTTCAGGTATGCATACATCATCTGCTGTTCATGGTAACTTTATAAAGTAGGCAAAGTACGTATTATGCACATTTGAGCAATGAAGAAACTGAAGGAAGGACTAGCTAAGACCCCACAGCTGATTCTATCAACTGTTATTCGAACCCATTTTTTTTTCTAAGTACAATCTTTTCCTCTGCTATATTATGCTGCATAGCCTTAAACTCCCCATACCCATAGCAGCAATCTCTCTACAACAAAAACTTTACAGATTCAGTTGAAGGCTTGCTTATGTAATACAATGTTTAATTCAATAAAATAAATTATTTGCCTTGATATGGGGATTTACAGGGTTTCACCTGTCACTCGATCTCTTTATGATGTGAATTGCATAGTACATTACATACTTAGAGGTGTCTTATGTTCTATTAATGTGTGCTTCTAAGAAACCGTATGGTTATTTAGTTTTTAGAAAAATGTTTCCTTATTTGTTTCCTCTTCCATATATTTTAATCACAAAGTTTCAATTATTTACAAGTGTTTACTAAGAACCTAGGACATACAAGTCCCTCTTCTCAGACCCACGGAGGACCCCAAGCCAAGCCCTGCCCGCCCCTCTCTCCGGCTCTCCAGCCTGCTGCCCCTACTCCTTCCCTTGTTCACTTGCTCCAGCCACGCCAGCCCTTGCTGTTCCTCAAGCTCGCCTGGCACTGCACCCTCAGCACTTGAGCTCTGTTAGTTCTCTCCCATTTGTTGGTTTTTCATGCAGACATGTGAAAAGCTCATTCCTGCGCGGTTATTTGTTCTGTCACCTATACTACCTTAGCACTGCACCAGCGCTTCTATTGTGGCACATACTTCATTATTCTTTATATCATATGTAGTGTTATACCTTAATTTTTCCCTAGTAAACTACCAGGCTTCAAGGGCTGTATTGGGGAGAAAGGCACATATCCAAATAACTATATTTGTAAGAGGGTACTTTGGAAAGTTCAGGGAAAGATGTGTATTATCTTTTACTTCTATTTTTCCTTGTATAAAGCCCCTCCTCTTTGCAAGCCAGATAGCCCCATGCCTTGTACACAGCCGGAATTAATAGGTCTGTGATCTTAAATTGAAGTACCGAAAGAGAAATAAAAAATTTAATGCTACAAGTTAATGTTCCCCAAAGTGTAAGATATGCACCACCTTAAGTATAATGCATGGATACTGCTCTAATTACACAAAGGAAAACAGTTTACTGAGATGCTGATATGTCTTTAATACCTTGACAACACTTGATAAGCTTACTTGTAACAATGAAAGACAGGCTACAGCCTTTTGCAGGTATGAGAATATAGCTAGAATTTTTAAAACATTATTTTGTATTCATTATATTAGTATTATATTTATCTTCTACTTCTGGTGAGTTATAGTGATTGCAAACATATGGTTCTGAATATTTTTGGTTTTTATGTTAAATATTAAATACTTATAACAAGTATTTATAACATAGGTAATGTATAAAGAGTAACTATTTAACAAACACCTGTATGCCCGGCCCGTTTGGCTTCCTATGCGGCGCTCCTAGGCAATCCACTATTCTCTGTCTGAATTTGCATTTCTCTTACTACTAATGAGGATAAATATTTTTACATGTTTACTGGAACTTCCTGCTTCCTGTTTGTGAATTGCCTGTTCCTGTTAATTTCTCATTTTTCTTATTTGATGGTTTGTGTTTTTTTCCTATTGATTTGTGGCTGTTTCTTATGTGTTTTGGAAACCAGTAATTTTTCCAGTTATATGTGTTAGAAATATGTTTTATCATCTTGTATCTTTTTTTTTCCTCACTGTATGGTAACTTTTGATAAGCTGAAGTTATTTTTTTTAATGTAGATGAACATATCACATCATTTTATTTGTGATTTATATTGTGTGGTCTTGTTTACAAAATCATTTTCTAGCCTAAGGTCATAAAAATGTTCTATTTTTTTCCTAAACGTTTATGGTTTTGCTTTTCACACATTGATGACTTTAAAACACCTGGAACTAAGTTCTTATACAGGCAAGTAGGGATGCAATTTTATTTTCTTCCATATAAATAATGAATTGAAGACTCCATCCATTCCCCCACTGATGTGCAAAGATAGTTCTATCCTGTACTGAGTATCTATACGTGTGATATTTCTTTTGAGTAATCTCTATTTGGTTCTATGGACTAATACCACACCATCCTAATTACTGCAAATTTATTATAAATTGAATAATTTATAATTTGTCATTAGAAAGACAAATCCTCCTCTGTTCATTCTTTTCTTTCAAGAGTATCTTTGCTGTTCTTAACCATTCATTCTTCCATACAAAGTTTGGAATCTGCTTATCAAGTTCCAAAAAATAAAAATAAAAAAACATTTTAAAACTTGTTAAAATTTCATTGGAATAGCATTGAATCTAAAGACCAATTTAGGGATAACTGACAACTTTATAGTATTGAGTCTTCTTATACATGAACAAGTTACATCTGATCATCCACTTAGGTCTTTTGGAAAATCTTTCAATAATGCTTTATTGTTTCCTTCATAAACGTCTTGTACATTTCATAAGATTTATTTCTAAGTACCTCATTTTTGAGCCTATTATAAATGGGATTATTTTTAAATTTGTATTTTTTGCTTTTGGCTGGTGAATAAAAATCCAATTGACTTAAATGAGTTGGGACCCAGAAACTTTGTTAAAGTTTTCTTATAATAATATGTCTTTAGGCTCTTTGGGTATTATTTTATATGCAAACATATAACCTGCATATGACAGTTTAATGTGTTTTCAATTTCTATGCTACCTTTTTTTATAATTAAGTTCATTTTAATTTTAACTTGGTTGGTTGGTTAGTTTACACAGCAAACCTAATCAGTGATTTTAATTATAAAATATTAATTGCATTAAAATTCCTGCACTAATTATGTTTCCTGAAGATAGTATTTTAAACAGTATTTATTAGGTTAAGAAAATTCCTGCCTATTCCTAGTTTAGTGTTCTTTTTTGGTCATGAAAGTATGTTGAATATAGTTTTTCTGCAACTCTTGAGATAAACATATGAATTATCTCCTTTGATCTGTTAATGTGGTAATTGAAATTATTTAATTTTCAAAGTGAGATTGAACCCACCTTGCATACTTATATAAACCCATCTTAATTGTAACATATAGTTTTTTTATGTAGTGAACCTAATTTATTAATATTTTGTTCAAAATTTTAAATGTGAAATCATGAGTAAAATTGGCCTAGATTTTTCATTTTTACTATTTTTGTTTGGTTTTAATATCAAGATTATTCTGGATTCATTAAATGAATTGGAGTGTTCTCTTTTTGTATTTCTGCCACAGCTTTAAAATTATGTGGATGTTTAGGAGAACTCACTTTGAAAGCCATCTGTGTCTGATATTCTCTTTGTGGGAAGATTTTCAACAACTTATTAAATTATTTAATATTTACAAAATTGTAATACTTTTTTTTTTGAGCCAGTTTTGGTAACTTATTCTAAGAATATTTTCATATAACTGAAATTCACTAGCTAGTAGCATAAAATTATTTACAGTATTTTCTTATTCTTTTTTATCTTGTGCATTTAGTATTTTGTGTAAAATTTTAATTGAGAAATAACATACATATAGTGAATTGCAGTAACCTTAAGCATATTGCTTGGTGAAATTTTACTATGTATGCATCAGTGAAACCATCACATACAGCAAAATATGAAACACTTCCAGTTCCCAGAAGATTCATTCCTACTCCTTCCCAGTTGATACCATTCCAGAACTAAGCAATCTGAAATTGATCATCATAGATTAATTTTGCCCATTCTTTAACTTCACACGAATGGTGTTATGTGGCTGTATGTGCCTAGTTCCTTTTTGTTTTTTTTTTTTTTTAGCATTATGTATCTGAGTCATCCAGGCTGTTGTACAGCAGTAGTTCATTCTTCTTTATTGCTTCTTTATTCCAGTGTATGAGTGGGATAAATTCATACCATTATATAAATGTACATATTCATCCTATTTTGACAGACATTTTGCTCGATTCCAGTTGGAAGCTTATATGCATAAAGCTTCCATGTTTATTCTTGTTCATAACTTACAGTAAACATATGCACTCATTTCTCTTAGAAATAAACCTAGGAGTAGAATTGATTGACATAAAGTAGGCTGACATAGCTGCTCTTCAACTTATGATGGGGTTACATCCTGATAAACACATCATAAGTTAAAAATATCATTAAGTCAAAAATGCATTTACTACCCTGACAAACCCATAGGAAAGCTGAAAGTCATAAGTTGAACCATTGTAAGTTGGGACCACTTGTATTTAAATTTGGTATATACTGTCCAACAGCGTTTCAAAGCAGCTGTACAAAATTATACTCCCACTAGTAATTTTACTTATTTTTGGTCCTTTTTACTGATTAATCTCAGCAGAAGTTTGTACATTTTGTTAGACTTTTCAAAAAGCTAACTTTTTACTTTTTTGGCTTCCTGGTTGTTTGTTTCTTTGTTTTCCATTCATTATTTTTGCTCTTAGCTTTATTGTTTTCTTCCTATTTTTTATGGGCTTATTTTGTTGTTCTGTTCCTAATGCCTTAGGCTGGATGTTTAATCCATTAATAGAATGTTTTTGTTATTTTCTAACATTTTTATTTTCTAATAACTTTCCTTCTAAGTAGTTTATTTCTCACAGGTTTTGAAATGTAATTATCTTTTGGTTATGAGCATTTTTAATTTCTATTTTATGCCCTGTTTATTCCATGTATGTTTTTAACTTTAAAATTTATGGTGTTTTTAAAAGATACCATTTTCATTTATAATTTATTTGTATTATAATCAGAGAATGTGATTTGTGTTATCATCAACATTTAAATTCATTGAGACTTGCTTTATGACAGGAAGAGAGTAAAGGATACCAGTTGAGGTTTCCAGTTAGATTCAGCCTGGAGAAAGGATGCAGAAGATGCAAATAGAAGGGACAATACAAAAGAAGAATCAATAGCACCCTGAAATTGGTTGACCCAACAGGTTACGAGAATGGAGAACATATAGGAAACATAAAGTTCCATGCAAGAATGACCAAAAGAAAAATGAAACACCAAACAAAATGGGAGAGAAAGGAAATTATGATTTAATTTAATTAAAGGGCTAGAAAATGTCCAACTGGTAGTGTCAAAAGAGGAGCTGAAAATCTAAGACTGGGAATTAAACAGAGGTTGAAAATTGAAACTTGTTATTTTGCTCATCTCTGTGAGATGATAATTAGGCAACAGAAAATGGGGATGAGGGGAAGAGAATAGCAGATGAAAAATAGAACCTTTAGAAAAGCACATATTTAAAAGGCAAACAAGGTAAAAAGGTGAAAAAAAGGTATAAATAAAGGTAACCAGCTATTCAGCCTTTTTCAAAGCCTTTGGCATGGTTCTGCTATTTAGGCTGTTAAATTTCTAGGAAAACAAAGTACATGTAGTAGAAACTACATCCACATCATGTGGTACTTGGAGCAATAGAGTAATAAGAGATCCAGAATGTAGTTTTTGGTTTTCTTTCGTTTTTCAAAATCACCTTGAATACACGTTTACTAATCTCCATCTTGATACAATTTCAGCTCAAAACATAAAAAGCTCCTCCTAGACAGAGTTCTATAACCGCAGAGGATGATTCCAAACTCTTTTGGCTTAGGATGTCAAAGAACAAATATCACATACAATCCAAGATTCATGGCTGTGTACAAAGACATTTCTATTTCTGAATTTTATATTCATGTTTTCCATATGGATAACACCAGCAAAAAGTCCAGAACTGGAAGTAAGTTCAGAAACTCTAGGGATGGTAGATGCAGTAAATTCAACGTGTGGGGCAATGATCAATACAAGGTAACCATAGGACTGGGGACAAAGACTGGATGCCAGGCAGCTGTTTTCATGTCCACACCCTGATATTTATGCCAGGGTTGTTAACTCCCCGTCCTATTACTTTGTAGATGCCAAACAAATATTGAACACAACAATAAATCTGGAAGGCAGATTGGACTTGGCAAAGCAATTCAGTCTATTTCAATAACGTCACGTATCTTATAAATTTATTTGGTCATGTAAATTTTCTACATAATTTTAAAATACTGTGTATTTAGAGGGAGCTTAACTCATTTACTTTTGCTCTTTGCATATTTAACTTTGCAAAACTCAGCATCAGCAATTTGAAATACAAAAACGTTAAAAGTTTTTTTCTCATCCTCTTATGGAAATTTTTATTATATATAACAATACATGAGAACTCTGGAACGAGTAGGTCCTGAATTATCACCATGTGCACTTTCATTTTCAATATAAGAACCATGAAGAAGGAATATTGATTCTAAGACACTTAAAATGAATCTTCATATTCAGGATGAATTTTGAATTGTTAGAAACTTCAAGCTGTTTTGCTTATTTTAATATTTTTAGATCAAACCTAACTTTAAAGCATTTAAGTACTTTTGCACAAAATGACCTATACCCCTATGTGTTAGTTACAAAATGTACCTACAGATAAGATGGAATGTACACACTATTTATGTTACTTCGGGATACTTAAACTATATTGATTTATTCAGCTAACGTTTACTGAGCCCTTATGATAAATGGATAGGTATTCAAAGGTGAGAAAGGGAAAGAAGGAAATAAGCAAGAAACAAATATGACAATTTTAAAAGAAAATCCTAAGGGGGAGACCAACTTCAGTAAAATTTCCAGAGGATGTCCACCTGACAGATGAGGAAGAACCAGTGGGGCAGAGAGACAGGTTGAGAAGGGCAGCCCAACCGAGGAAGTGACAGGTGTGGGGGGTCAGAGGTCAACCCCTGCTCAGGAAGCTGGGCACAGCACATGCGGAAGAGGCCCTGGAAGGGAGAACAGTCTGCAACAGCCAGTTTGTGCATGGCCTCCTGAGCTGGTGAGATATCGAAATTTATCTGAGGAAATGAGAAGCCATTAAAGAATTTAAGTGACATCATTTAATGTACGTGTCTACACTTCCAACTGCAGCATGACGAATGGATTGGAAGGAGGCAGAAGATGGAGAAGAGAAATCCATTAGGAGGCTACTGCAGTCTCCAGGCAAGAGATGACTGCAGCCCAGACCAAGACGATGGCTTTGGGGGTGGAGAGAAGTGGATATTTGAAGATACTTGTTGGAGGTGGAATCAATAGTGCTTAATGGATTGGATGTGGGGAACGAGGGAAAGGCAGGAATCAGGAATGACCTCCAGCTTTCTTGCTTGGGTAATTGGGTATATGGTTTACTTTTGTAAAGTGATGGAAGTCTAGAAGAAGATCGGTTTCAGGAGAGAGAATCAAGAGTTAAGTGTGTACAGAGGACACTTGATATATCTAAAAGATATAAATGGAAAAGTCAAGCTGTGTATAGAACACTGTGACATAAACTAAGAGGAGACCTCAGCTAGAAATATAAATTTCGGAATTCTTAGCATTGAGATAGACCCTCATGAATGGACAAGCTACCCAGTTAGAGAGGAGACAGAGAGGGGAAAGAGGGCCAAGGGTAAGCCTCAAAGAATTCCTGCACTTTTAGAACAGGCTCAGAAGGAAAAGCCTCGAAAGGCAAAATAGGAAGAAAGCCCAGACAGGGAAGGCCATGCAGTCAGAAAGGGGCATGTCAAGGAAAAAGCTGTCCCCTCTGCCCAATGCTACAGAGAAGGTGAGGACAGAGAGACTCTCTCTCCAATGTGGAGACCACTGGCAACTTTGGCAGGAACAATTACAACCTCTGTAGGAAAGCAGGCCTCAAGGAGGAATGGGTTCAAACAGCAGAACTGCACGTGCTCACAATATCTACGACAGAATTTCAAAGACGATGAAGCAACATGTTGAGTCCAAATGGGGTAAAAAAAGGAATAGTGATCTTATAGTTAATACACACCTTCTAGGTTCCAGTCACTGTGCCAGGGGGTTCCTGAAAGAAAAAAGCCAGGTGGCCAGCTGTCCTGCCACACATGAGGAGAGACTCTGGGAAGGCAGACGCAGTCTCCATGTCCCCAATGCATTGAGGCTCTTGCCTGCTGTGAGCCTGGCACTGTCACAGGTAATAGGAATATAAGTTCTTGCTCCAAGGAATTCACAAGAGGAAAAGAGACATGTAAACAAATAGTCATAAAGCAAATTAGCAATTTTTAAATGGTCTTTACTACATATCACACACACGGAGCATCTAAGAGGTAGGGAGACATTGGGTGGGAAGTCAGGCTCACTGGAGGCCTTCTAGAACAGCTGATCTCCAAAGCAAGGGTAAGCCGCACAGCCTCCTGGAAGGTGGAGGAGAGTCGAGAGGAGAGAGATTATTTGGGTAGAAGAGACAGGACAGCCTTAGCAAGCCACAGAGGCAATATGTCATGTATGGGTCAATTAAAGTGCTTCCAATTATAGAATAAGATGGGGGTAAGGAAAGGAAGGGAAAATTTATTCAGGGGCCAAAACCTGATGGGTCCTGTATTTTACAAAAAAAGGACCATTATATTAACCTATGGGGATGGCAGTGCAGAGCACCTAAAATGTTCGAATAGGAAGGGACATGCTATACAGATTTGTGTTTTAGATTTTTCTGGCAGCTGTGTCGAGGGGAATTTGAAAATGATAAGACTAAAGTCAGAGGTACCGATTATGAGGCTGCTTCAATAGTTTAGTGAAAAATGATCAGAGATTGAACTTGGAATATTGGTAAGGGTATGGAAAGAGGGGTTGATTCAAAAAATACATTTGAGCTGATATCGAGATGGCTTGATGTCCAAATGATGTGGAGAAAAAGGAGGGGACTGAAAAGATCAATGGATCCACAAGTGAAATAGAAAAATACAAGGAAAAAAAGCATGTTTAGAGAAAAGACAATGAGTTCAATTTTGGACTCGCTGAATTTGAAGTTCATTGGAACATGTGAGTGAATATGTCCAACACGCAGCTGGGTACATGAGTCTGAAGCTCAGTGGAAAGATTTGAGACTGGGATACTTTTTTTTTTTTTGACCGGTAAGGGGATCACGACCCTTGGCTCAGTGTTGTCTGCACCACGCTCAGCCAGTGAGTGCACCGGCCATCCTATATAGGATCTGAACCCGTGGCCTCGGGGCTACCAGTGCGGCACTCTCCCGAGTGAGCCACGGGGCCGGCCCCAGAAATACCATTTTTTAAAATTAGCTTCATTGAAGAGTAAAACAGAAATAATTCCCATAAAAATAATTCATTAATTTTACATCTCCTGGGTATTGACAAATGTGTACAGTCATATAATCTCTTGTGCAATCAAGATACGGAAAACTTCCATCAGCCCCAAAAGCTCCCTCCTGTCCCTGGAAGGCACTATTGGGAGAGTCACAGTTAAAGCTATGCAAGTGGATGAAGCTATGTGGAGGGGGCCTGCAGGGTAAGGGCAGCAACGGGAACCAGTGACTTACAGGAATGGCCAAGGGCAGAGAGGCTATCGAACATTCCCAGAAGTGTGAAGGGAACCAGGAAGGAAGGCAGAGGATCACTAAAAAGAGAATGTCCAACAATGACAGGTACTTGGTGACAATAGTAACTAATATATATATATATATACACACACACACATATTTTCTTTAAAGTGAATTGCAGTGGTCAATTAGGCAAGTAGAGACCTCAGAGAAGTCAGTCGCAGTAATGTGATAGAAGCAGTGGGCAGAGGAAGTGAGAGGAGAAAAGACAGCAATACCAAGAGGATTTTGTGAATGTGACAGGGCTCAGACTACAGATAGAGGAAAGTGCATCTTGACTTATAAAAAAGAATCTTGAACCTAGAGTTAGAAACCTGGGTTCTTGCCTCTTGTCTCCCACTTCCTAGCTGTGTGATCTTAGACAAACTTTAATTTATCTATTTCCTTGTCTGTAAAGTAAGGTGGCTGAATCAGATGGTCTCCCTAGTCCCTCCTGGTTTTGATTCTGGGACAGGTGCATGTTTCACACAACATGAAGATAATGGTAACCCTTGAGAGAGCAATTTCAATGGACTGATGGGGATGGTGGGAGTTGAAATGTGAGTAAACAGTCCCTCGGAAAAGCCTGACTGTGAAGCATCCCAGAAAAATGGAGGCAAAAGGATGCATGCTCCCAATATGTAGCACAGAACTTCAAAGTCACAAGACATAATTTTGAGGTCTAGACTGGACAGAACCCGACCAGACAGCCACGCCAGTGTCGATGAACTCCAGAAGAAGAACATTCTTTCAACACATGGTAAATGTCAGTAATTCTGCGAGGTCCTTCAATGGGTGGAAAAAGTTAGATGGCCAGGGTTCTTCCTGTCTCAAATTAACTCTACCATTTATGGAATCATTGTAGGTTATGCAGAAATGTATATCATGCTCAGCCATTCAGGAGCAAAGGAAAATGAATAGATTTCCCCAAAATATTTTATTCAAAACAGTCTCCCCAGAAAATTTAAATTAATCACCTTAGGATTTTGGCACAAAGAAAATGTTTCTCACAAATTCAGAAAGTATTAAGCAGAATAAACAGTATTCAAATTCAGATCTTGTCTTCAACTCCAAATCTCTCCATCACATGGCAGCAGCCTACCATTACCCTTCTTTGAGGCTCACGTGCCCTGTCTTTCATTCATTTTTTGATTGTATGGTTTTACATAGTACTTATCCTTCCTTAGGTTTATATTTAAAATTAAATCCCTTTTAATTAGGTAAACTAGTCTCAATCAAATAACATTCTTTTCAGTCTTTGAAAAAGAAACATGCAAGTGTCTACTGATATCCTTGTTTGACCATAAGTCATGGTCCAGAGAAATCTAATCTTGCTCTTGACAATATCTATGTGTCCAAGTTTTATTATCTCCTGTGGTCTTCTTTTCTCTTTTGAAGTCTCAATCCTCAGCAAAAAGAAGAGATGAAAATACCATCTGTATTGCTAAGTCCTTCAATTCCTACCTAGAACATCTAAGTCAATAGACATACACATTGCATTTCTTTTTGTGATAAAATTTATTTCCACACAATAAACCTGTCTTTAGACAAAGAATTATATATTATATAGTAACTTTTTTTAATTTTGCAAAAAAATTACATATTGCTCATAATGAAAAGTCACAGAAGTTTAATGTGGTTAACAAAGAATGTAAACAAGGAAATATTTATTGTATGTCTTTTCCCTGCTGATATTATTTTTAGGCTTCTTTTTGGAAAACTCCATGTATGCATAGATAATTTTCTATGTCAATCCAAATAACATGGTCTGCTTTATGTTTTTAACTGTAGAGGATATCACATAAAAGTTGATGACTTTAATGTAGTGAATAAAAATGGTAATAGTAATGATAAAAATGTTGAACAAATTAGTGAACTTTTAAGGTACAAAGGAAATATTCACAACTAAATCCTGGTATCTGGTCAATTAAGGACATCACCGCAAGCTCTTATTAATAAGGTTTAATAGAGCGGTACCTTCTACATAAAAAGTCACTTTTGACCCTTAATAGCTAGGTGCTATTGTAAGACTTTAAAAAGACAAGTATTTTTAAAAGTATTTTAAATATTATCTGATGTAAACGCAAGATATAGATAAGCTTTCTAATTATCATTAAGATATTTGGTATAATTAAAGACTGGACAATGCCTTAAGGATAAATTGTCCTAACCAAGTAACTCTAACCAAATTAAGGTATAAATTCTATTCATATGTCCTCCTTCATTTTTGAAATATTCCCCCTCAAATGATATTATAATATATAGCAATTCATAAATACCAGAAAATGTATACCATGAACAGATAAGAAAAAAGGCACATGCCTTCTTGTAAACAATATACAAAGAAACAAAAGTCTGCTTTTGCTTGATTTGAAACACATCAACACTACCACAATCACACACAAACACACACACCAATATAGTCATTTTAAATCACCTTTACACACTAATTTAATAAAACATGAATATGCAAACTCCTCTAGGTATGTTAAGCATCACAAAATTTTTTTAAAAAGGAGAGCAGTAAGTTTCTGCATGAGTATTTTAAGAATTCTCATTCAAAAAGAAGACATTTGGGGGACAATTGCAGAAATTTGAATAGGGTCCTCTTAGAGATGGTATTGTGGATTTATCTAATTGCTTATTTTGCTAATTTAATTATGTTGCTAAGGATATTATGGTTAAATAAGAAATCCTTAATCTTAGGACATGTCACAATATCTGCAACTTACTTTAAAATCAACCAGAGGTGGCTCAGGTTGATTTTAAAAAAAAAGGCAAAAAGGGACATATACAGAGAGAGAGAGAGAGAGAGAGAGAGAGAGAAAAGATGCAACAAAATGCTCCTATCTGGTAAATCTAGGATGTGAATACAGAAACACACACACATGTTCATTGTGTTGTTCCTCTAACTTTTCTAAATGTGTAAACGTTTGAAATAAAAAGTTAGAGCAAATAATTCATTTATATGATTATAAGTACAGTTGACCCTCTGCATCTACAGGTTCCACATCCTCTAATTCAACCAACTGTGGATCAAACATACTTGGGGGAAAAACAGAATCAACAATAAAAAATAATACAAATAAAACCAATAGAGTATAACAACTATTTACGTAGCATTTACATTGTATAAGTAATCTAGAGAGGATTTAAAGACTACTGGCAGATGTATATAGGTTATATGCAAATACTAGGCCATTTTATACGAGGAAGTTGACCAATCGCAGATTTTCGGAATCCGTGGAAGGTCCTGGAACCAATCACCCCCAGATACAGAGGGACGACCATACTAAAATTTGTTTCAAAAGAAACTATTTGATCCAACATGTGAGACATGAGTCATTATCAAGACGATATTCTTCCAGCTGTCTTTATCAGTTTGAAAGGATTTCATTTATTTAAATGGGAGAAAAGTGCAGATTCACTTGGAGAGGGGAGAAGGGAGAGCAGCTTCAAAGTTTGGGAGTTTGCCTGTGACACAGATGCCACATTTTGCAAGGATGGGCTCTGCATCAGCCTGCTCAGCTCTCCCCTGCCAGCTGACTGATGGCTATCTGCAGGGGGACGCAGGGGGCCCCCCAAGAGGGTTTGAGTGTAGAGACGAGATAAGGAAAATGCAGTGATCCCAGACCGAGGGGAGAAGGATCTCCCTGGGGTTCTCATTTGGATGGATCTCCAGATAGGGGCAAGTGGGGAAGTGTAAAGCACTATTAGAAACCAGATGATAAAGCATCAAGGAATTATATGAAAATGAGCCATCCTCTGCTCAGCTTCTAGGTATGATGACTTAGAAAACTACTTCACCTTAAATGAACTTGTTTCTTGTACTCATTGTAGCAAAGAAAACATAAAATGACTCTGAAACTAAGGGGTAAAAACCCATTAATTTTGAAGCCCACAGAGTGAAGATTCAGGGATAGTACTTATAAACAGAACAATGGGCGTCTGGTGTGTAATAAATGGAGGGGCTTTTTAAAAATCCTGTTGTGAGAAAGTATTCTCCTCACTACCCAGAAGACAAAGAAAAAGAGTAAGTGTTGACAACACAGTATTAAAAAAGCCACGTCTACCCAATTTATTATCCACAAATATATAGTCTTTTTAATTTGCTGTAAGCCAGCACATTGGCTCATAGTGTCTTACTTTTGTGTCATTATCTCTCTGCCATACACACAAGTCATAGCTGGGGGATTTCAACTCGTGATGAAGCTAGGCTGAGATTCCAGATCTCAGTGGTGTTGGCATGAGTGCTGGTCTCTTCAGTCATAGAGAAGACAATATCCTAGGGAGACTGGAATTAGTCCTATTTTGCACCATTCAAGCCAGAATGTTGCTTCTCAAGAAGCAAGTAATTGCTAGCTAATGGCTATGGGGCAAAAAACCACTGCATTTCAATCTACGCATCTCCTGGCACATGACAACACACAAAGCTGTGGAAAGTGTCAACATAAAGTGGGGACAGTCTCTTGAGGAGGTTAAAGAGCAAACATAAAAAAGGCAAGTTACCTCATCCGACTGGGAGGGACTGATTCTGGGCATTGGTGATACTTGTGGAGTTTTCAACTGTGTGCTGTTGCTGTCTGGCACAAGCTCTCGGTGGACAGTCTGGATGTGGTTCTGGAGTTCACTTTCAGACTCAAATTTAACGTTGCAGCTAGAGCAGCGTGTCTTCAGTCCTCCTGCCTTGCCTTTACCCTCAATGGCACTCAGATTCTCATTCTGGCCCAAGCCTGGTCTATTTGTGCCGGGAGGGATGTTGATGCCTGGGCTACTGCTCTTACTGAGATTCACGCAGCCAGCACACAGACCATATGGCAGGCCATTGATGTCAAGTTTCACCAGATCTTGCTTGGAACGGAATTCTTTGAGGCAAGATGCGCACTTGTACAGTTTTTGGACGTGCTGGCCACGCCCTGTGGTCTGGACTGCAGAACCATTCCCTGTCTTTTGCATGTGGAATGTCCCATGGATTTTGAGTTCCAAGGTGGAGGTCACTGTCTGCATGCACACCACGCAGCGGAATCCCGTCAGGGAATTCCTCAAGTCAGGGTGCATCTGGCAATGCTCTAAAAACTCCTCTTCACTCTGGAGAGGCATCTTGCAAATCCGGCAGTTTCCAGTATCGAGACTCTTACTATGTGTGACTTTGTGTTCAGTAAGAGTTAAAAGGGAGGGAAACCGCTCTCCGCAAATAGGGCACATGTAGTGTTTGACAGGGCCTAGGTGCGTCTGCATATGTTCACGGAGGCCATTTTCGGAGAAGAAGGTTCGAGAGCACACATTACACTTGTAATTCCCTTTAATGAGCTCAGCTTTCTTCTTTACAATGGCACTTTCCCCAGGTCTGATGTTGTGGTCTCGGAGCTGGTGATTCTGCAGCAAAGTTTCCATAGTGTAGGCTGCTCCACAAATGTCACACCCATACATAGGCTCAGAGGTGTCAACATCTTCTTCACTCCCATCATGACTGTTGTGGGATTCCTGGCTATTGGTAAGCAAGGTCTGCAGCTCCACTTCCTCTTTCTGCACTTGCTCGGAAGCTCCATTTGTTCCACAGTTGGGTGTCTTGGTTTCAAACACACAGTGCTTTTCCCGTAAGTGTTTCTCTAGCAAAATGATCGCGTGGAAGGCTTTGCTGCAGAACTTGCAGTTATACTTCTTGCTGTGAGTGGTGATGTGGCACTGGAGCTCCACCTCGGTGCCGAAGGACTCGCCACAGAAAATGCACTTGTGCACTTTCCCTTGGTTTTCCAGGTGGTTGTGTTTCACGTGGAGCTGCAAGTCAGTCTCGTTGCGGAAGTCCCAGTTGCAGGATGTGCACCTGTAGACTTTCTTTTCATTACTGTGCTTCACAGCCAAGTGGAGCTGAATGGAGACTTTTGAGTCAAAGACCTCTTGGCAGAGGGTGCAGCGGAAGAAGACAAAGGTATGCATGTCCAGCAGGTGTTTCTGGAGGTCATCCACGGATGTGAACTGCTTGTCACAGCTCTCACAGATGTAATACGTTGAGGTGATCATAAAGTGAATGGTAACATGCTTCAACAAGGACTCTTGGTTGGGGAATTCCTTGTTGCACTGAGGACAGGTCAATTTCGGAAGCACAGTGTCGAGATGAGTTTTTAGGTGAGTCTGAAAGCTATCTAGGGACGTGTACTTAGCACCACACTGGTTACAGATATATTCTCCGGCTGGACGCGCAGGGGCACCTCCCACTGCCTGCATCATCTTAAGAGATGTCTGCTCTATGGCCACAGGAGATAGGGGGCTCAAGGCCCTGGATTTCTTCCCATTGTGAATATAATTCAGGGCCAAGGGAATGTTTTTATGATTCTCTTTGATATGTTTGTTCAGTTTAAGAACGCTGTTGAATATTGGTGAATTCGTACAATAAGAGCAAGAATAGACTTCTACTACTGGTTCTTTTGGAGTCCCAAGCACTGGTGACCCAAACCGGGAGCCACTGAGGTCACAATGGACCTGTCTTATATGCTCTTCAAGGGAAGAGTCAGTGAGAAACCCCATATAGCAGTGGGGACAAAAGAATGCATTGCTATCCTTAGCTGCAGGGTTTGCAAATCCATGAGAGCATCGGATATGTTCCTGAAGAGTGTTGAGGTCGTTGACAACTTCGGAGCAGAAGTTGCACTGGTAGACTATGGCGGGAATGGCAGAAACAATCAGACCTGGGTCCTGAGCTTCATGCACTTGCTTAAGATGTTCATTTAGATTATAGAGTGAGGGCAACACCTCCAAGCAATACTGACAAATATGGGCCTGTTCTGGCTTATCTAAATGCATAGTTTTCAGGTGAATCTGCAGAACTGCAAGACTTGAAAATAACTGCTTGTTGCAGTAAATACAGCTGTAGGTAACTTTCGCTTGTTTACCCGAGGGGCCGGTCATGTCAGGGGTTTGCTGAGCAGCCCTCTTCCTGCCTCGACTCTTTGGGATGGGTGGGGCAGCTTCCACCATCGTGGAGCTGTCCACTGAGAGGTTGGAATCTGGAGTCGTGCTGGACACGGAGGTATAGCCCACCGTGACCAGGGAAGGGCTGTTGCTGTGATTGCATGACTCTGCTTGCTGGTGACTGTCCATGTGGCTGTACAGTTCCTCAACTGTGTGGAAACTCTCAGAACAAATGCTACATGAGTTCTTCTTTTCCCCACCATGCACCTGCTCCATGTGGTTCATCAGAGGGGTCTCCTCTACAAAGAGCTCATGGCAGTAGACACACTGGAGGGCGGCTCGATCCTCATTGGGGGAGCATTCGGGGTGGCACTCTGCAATGTGCTTCTGGAGGTCCTCTGGAAAGTCGAAGCCTTCCTCACACTGACTGCACTTCTGAGTGTCCTTCATCTTCCAGTCCTCCAGCCTGGAACCAGCCTGGGAACCATCTTTGTTCCGCTCGTGAACCTGCATGTGTCCGTGTAAGGAACTAGAGGACAGGAACCCACGGCGACAAATGGCACATTTATATGGCTTGTTGGACGTGTGAGTCTTTAAGTGGATCTTCAAGTGATCACTTCTGGAGAATGCAGCATCACACTCACTGCAGTGGTACTTCTTGTCACCGGTGTGGAGTTTTATATGGCGATCTCGGCTCCGCTTGTGTTTGAACAGCCTGCTGCAGTAGGTGCATTTGAAAGGCAGTTTGTCACTGTGACTCTGCTCATGGTGCTTTAGGTAGCTGAGGCGGCTAAATGATTTGTCACAGAATTGACATGGGTATGGAAGTCCAGGGCCACCTTCTTCCTCTCCAAAATCGCAACCTTCTCCATGGCTAGGGGAAGTCTGGTCCTTGCTAGAAGGTGAGGAAGCTGGCCAAGAGCAACTGGGATCATCTTCAACATCAACGCCATCTGCAATGAGAAACAATGGGACATGTCATTTTCCATGCTGAATATCCAAGAGCGAGTTATTGTACCATTTCAACAGGCACACACGGTTGAACCATTGTGAACCTTTCAGGAAGAAAAAAATGGAAGAGAGAATATCTGAGCGAGACATTTTCAAATCTGAGCCCAAACCTTTTATTCTACATTTACCTTTTACTGGGTTGTAAAATATAAAAAGATATTAAATAGTTCAATGTCTAAATTACCCTTTCATTACTTTTTATCATTCTTCCTTAGAAGCAAGGTATATATTACACATTGACAAGTTTATTAAAATGCAGATTTTAATATATTTAATGTTTCTTTTGTAGTCATTCTAAAATGATTTGCATATTATGTGAGCATCTGAAGAACCAAATGAAGAGGAAATATTACAGGGATGATTTAAAATTAATGCAGTCAACCCAGATGTCTAATATTTAATAAAAAATTCCCTCTGCATTTTGCTTGTTTTTATATATAAAGGCAATTCTGTAGACCAAAATCTTTTATGGGCTTCTTATTGATACAGACCTTATTGCTTTCAGCAAAAAAATATTAAAAAGTAAGCACATGAAAGAAGACAGAAAACACAATAATAATTATGTCTTGTGTAATGAAAGACAACCAGGATTTCTTCAATAACTGAAAGATTCGAATACCATAGGCCAGAAAATAGATTATTAAATGTTAGGAGGGTACTGCTAGATATTACATGTAGCTAGGATCAGCTAGGATCAAGAAAAAATGAGTTTCACAAGGGCCAGATTTTAATAGTGTATTTTGTTTGGAAAGTTCAAGAGGTGGCCCACCACTTCTTCCTTTTGCAAAAGCTTCAGCAGCCTGAACTTCCTTAGCTAAATAGGACCTGCACTTTGAGGTGGCAGAGACAAAGCAACTTGTGAAAAACTGGAAACAGGAAAAGTGATAAATGATTATGGTAAATGCTGAAAGATTTATGAGTAACAAAGAGGAGACAAACAACACTGAGAGCCAGAGAGAAACGTAGCAAGTTATACATAAAGGAGCTCTACCTTATATTAGGTGTTTTTTAAAACTACTTTCTTAGCAAATGTACACTTTCATTTCTGCAGCCTTCTTAACATCCAAGTGGAAAATAAGACCTTCTCAAACAGGCTATGAAACCTCTTTTTTGCTTTTCGAAACAACCCATTATTCAAGATCAGAAGGAATTTTAAAAGCTTTTTACTCTCTAAAGGAGCAAGAGTTTTCATAAATACAGACAAGAAAAGGCCATGGACTGGTGCTGGTGGGGATAGCGTTCCTGTTAGAATAATAGGTTCAATTAGAATATTATCAGAATATTCTAACAGTATTCAATTAGAGTGCGATCAAATAAGTTTTTTAATTCTTCAAAGCTAAAGTTCACTAGCAAGCTAAACGATTAACATAAAGGAAGGCTGTCAAGCACTATGTAAACGAATCCCGTGTCTGCTTTCTTTAAGGTAACAAGATTTTACTAGATTTTCAGCCTCTTCCTTATCCACAGGAAACAGATGAGGATCATTCCTTTCCTGCATCTAGAAACTGATGACAACACCATCCCACTATCAATGCCAGATGGCAACCCTCTCACTCTGAGAAAACAACCAAACACCATTCCTGGATCCCTGCCCACTGCAACAAAGCTTCGCCATGCAAGTTGAAAATCTCATGATTTTGCATCCTCATTTATATGACTCTATAACCCAACATGCTTCCAGCATAAGAAATGGCCTGATAATTGTGGGGGTGATTTATATTTAAAGTGAATAAATCAAGAACATATGCAGATAAACTCAACTCACCACTCTATATATGGAAAAACAATTTTAGAAAACTAAAAACAAAAAAACTCAATGATGATCTAGTTTACTCCTTAAAAAAGTATTAAGCCACCTAAAGCTGGTATTTCTGAAACAAACCACGGTTTCCAATATTTCCCCTAATTGAAAAGACCACTGCTTATTAAATTTGGTCAGCATTTTAGGTAAGAGCTGCCAAATTTCACATTTATCTTTTAGGCTTAAAACCTGCTGTTTCATTTAAAAATATGTACAAACACATCTGACTATTTGTACATTTGGGCAAAATGGTGAATCAGAATTTATCACGCATCTGGACTGGAAGGATATAACTATTAAGCCTGAAAATGTAGCAAGTGAATTTATTATTAAATTGCAGATTGTGTCCAGTCATGATATATTATTATTCAAATGCATAAAGAATTATACAGTGATGGACCATTATAAAAACTGTGCAACCCCTGACACCGTGCTTAAATCAGGTTCTTGTATGTGGTTCATGTCTGATTATACCTATTACATAATTGCTCTCTTAAGCCTGTAAATTTCAATGACATGTCAAGTGAGCTGAAGGTTAGGATCAAGTTTTTAACCAGGATTCAGGACAGCTGAAACCTTTACTTCCCTCTCTCCTGTCCCTATTACTTGTCTTTGTAACAGAAGTATATAGAAATCGCCTACAGAATTCATAAGGTTTAGGGCAGAGGGATAGAATGGACTGTGCAGAAGTAAAAAGTTTGAGCAATGATGTTACCATTAGAAAAATAACTAAAGGGCCGGCCCCGTGGCTCACCCGGGAGAGTGCGGTGCTGATAGCGCCGAGGCTGCGGGTTCGGATCCTATATAGGGATGGCTGGTGCGCTCACTGGCTGAGCGTGGTGCAGACGACACACTGAGCGGGGGGGTTGCGATCCCCTTACCGGTCAAAAACAAACAAACAAACAAACAAAAGGTTCCCTGAAAGGCTAAAAATCTAAATTGTAAAAAACTCATTGGCCAGTACTATAAATGGATCTATTTTCCCAGAGAGACACAAGGAGCTCACCAACAAAACTCCCAGTAGGGTTAGTCCATGCTCTGAGGATATCATACTCTCCCAAGACTTTTGTGGTTGAGAGTTACCCGTCCCCATTAACATAAGCTTTTTGGCAGTCACAATGCAAATTAGGCTTCAATAGCAAATACAGATTTAAACAGTGTCAATTTCCTTTTACATATGGAAGAAACTACGAAGGTTTCTTTCAACTGTGGTTTCTGAATCAACTTGAACTTTTTTTCCCTTTGGCACTCACTAAGTGCCACTTACAGGGACTGTCTTTCTGTGTTATGGCAACTTTTCTGCATTTCAATGTGAAGTACTTATCATGTCCATGTTAAATTTTAATTTTTGGAATCAGTCACTTCACAGGAGCTGACTCTGGGAGAGCTATAGCTCTTACAGCCGAAGAAACTTTGCTGGAAACCAGCTCCGTGGCCTAAAAAGTCTATTTAAAGATGCAAATGTGTGTGCACAGTCAGTGCAGATGTTTTTCTACAGCAACTGTACTTGCTGAGTTTCACCATTTCCATAAAGCACATTAAAACAAGTGTGTGAACACTCCGAGATGAAAGTCTCAAACACTCCGGAGACTTTCAGTGGAAAGTAGAGCCGCCTGACTTTTCTCCAAGCAGACAGGAATGCCCATGATTCAGCAGCCTGAGTAAATAAAAGAGGTCCTTATTTCCTAATTTTGCTGGCTGGCCACACTGCAGCAGCCTCTGTGCTCCTGCCAAAGGGGATGCAGAACTGGAACTACACCCAGTCGCTGAAGGCCTGTCTTTGTTAGCCAGCCAGGCTTTCCCGACCATCTTCTGGCAACAAAACTGCCATATCCTGCAAGGAAGACCTCCATCTCAGGCTCCATGGTTCTCCAGCCTGCCTGAAAGGATGAAACAACAGATTTTGCCTGGTCTGTGTTGGAGGAGGACAGCTGGAAACTCAGTTAGCAGCGGAGCAACACCTGTTCGGTCATATTTATGGGGGAAAGTGCTCACTAACAAAAAAGTGAAGTCATCCTAGAAGGAGTTATTCTACAGAAAAAAGGCACCAGAGCACAAAGTGCCTTTGTGACATGAGTCTCTAGCCCCTCATGTGCCAACCTGGCGAGGAGTAAGCAAAAGCTGGCCGTGATTTTATCCTGGCTACTGCTGATGGAAGGGCTGCTCGGTCACCAAACAGGGGCCTGATATTCCAGTTTATAACCTGCCACTGCAGAAGAGAAATGCTGAGGGACCCAGCCACTCTTTGGCTTTTGAGTCTAATCAAACTAGCCAGAAATAAAAAAAGATAAGATCAAAGGAGGAAGAAAGTATGTGCAGGAGGACTAGGAGTGATGCTAATGCTTATTTTGATATATGCCTCCTGCGGACAGGGACCAAGCCTTTCAGAATATGGATTCCAACAATATGGGTAATCTGAAATTATTAAGGAGAACCTAAAGTAACAAAGTAGATTGAATCAGTTCAGATGTTAAAGAAATTATCTGAATCTCTGAAGTTCTGGAAACTTCCAAAACTTTTAATTCATCACGCCAGGTCCGGAGAAGCTGGCATACTGCTATCCTGGTGCTACCTGAGCTCGTTCATTGTAACGGCAGAGTACACTCTTAACTGCCCATTGGGGACTCAGCATCATGTGTGCAAGTGTCACACAGCGAGGTTTCCTTAACAGGGACAGGATTTACATCGACAGTTACTTTTCAAGTGAGGAAAAGCAGCACAAATACTGACAGGTCTGGTACTTCTGTTTTCAGGAGGGGAATGACTCAGAATAAGAGCTAAAAGTCAGAGTCTGGAGTTTTATTTCTAGCTTCACAACTGACTTAGAGAGTGACCTGGCCAAGTCATTTAATCTGCCCTTACCTAGGTATTTCACCTGCAATATGAAGATAATAATTCTTGCTACTTACCCTCTGGGGTGTTACAAAGATTAGTGAATGTGTCTAGGGCACCTTATCATTGCTGGAAGAAAAGCTGCATATGTAAACAAAAAGATATGTATGTGTTGCATGTATTTCTGTTCCCACGTGTAAGCCTTATGTATGTGGCATAAACATATTTTAACATTTCCTTTCCTTTAATGGAACCCCTGGAATATTAGTTTTAAGGATTGGCCCAATGGAAATCTATAGCACCTTAAGCATTCACAGTTGTATACATAGGCAGCAAGAAAATAAAATATAAATAGTTGGTGATATCTAAAAATTAATGGATCATAAACCCATGTTGACTATGTTCCAAGTATTAAATTATCATACATAGGATGTAATCTTGAGTCTTTTCAGACAGGTAACCTTAGAGCAAGTGTTTTTCTATGTAATTCTGAAGCTAAGTATATAATTTTGAAATTACCTTTCTTCCCCTTAAAACATGAGTAATACAATCACTGCATTATTTAGCATCATATTAAGTTAATTTAATACATTATTTTTTTAAGTGTCAAACAATAGGTTAGAACATGTGACAAATACAAATGTCCAGGTTGCCCCCTCACCTTAAATGACTCTATTTCTGCCAGCAGGCTATAGGAGCAATTCCGAACTTTCTTACTGAATAGAGATCACAATACTTTTTAAATTCATTAGCTACCTGAGGCACCTTAACACAAGCTCAGACTCCTGAGGGAAATAACCAGGTGTGTACAAATGCTGAGAGAAGTTAGTTACTACTCAAAGGGAGCAATATTTTGAAGTGCGTGTTTAACAGGCACAGATAACAATGGTATTTGTCGTGTTACTTCAGTGCCATCACCAGTAACAATTTTACATCACTGTATTTAAAATCAAATTAAACAGTACACTTTAAAAGAAATGATTTTAAATTGCTAAAGGATAAGGTCATTCTAAAATCAACCACTATGCATTATTACACAATTCCTTTCCTTTGCTCTCAGTAGAAATGTCAACAGTTTTAGAAAAGTTGCAATTTTAATAATATAACTATTACAGCTGTTTTTTTTTTAAATCAACAACTCCACATTAAATTCACTCCTCTGTCACATAACTTATTTAAGTACTTGAAAATGAATACATTTACTGTGTGTTCAAAAGAGAAATGTGAACTTTAAAATTATTTACAATTCACAGATGCTTTTTGAACTTTGAAATATTCCAAATTGTTCTGGGAGGACCAATTAAAAACATGAACAGTTAGGTTACAAGGGAAAAGGGTGGTGGTCACCCATCAATGACAGCAGCTGTGGGTATGGCAAATGTGGTGCACATTTTTAAACTCAGTCTTAAGATGAATTCCAGACATCAGAGCTCAGAGTATTTTTTTTTCTTTTTCTTGCAATATTCCCTGATAAAAAAAGAAGTTCACTTTCCCCCACCAAGCCTGGAACACTTCAGATGAGCCAACATATGAGATAAGAAGTTGTTATCACTTCTCCTTTGCTCTCCGTGGGTAATCCCAGGCTTTGCCTCCACACTGTCTTTCGGCAGCCACGTTTCTATTGCGTGTGCAGAGAGAAGTACAAATGTTTTGCTTGCTGTTGCTTAAAGTTCATCTGAACAGACGGAGCTCAATGAATTCCATCTTCCACCGCCAAATTAAATAGAAAACAGCACATTCTTAAGCAGTTCACACTTAACTCCACCTCTCAAATCAGAGGAAAATGCTGACGTGAAACCAGTTAAAGAACAGTTGTGTTCTCTGTCACGGAAATCAAGACATTGTGTTTCTGAAGCCAGACAGAAGGAAAAGTTGTTGCCAGTTATGTGGGGGGTGAGAACTGCTTTACTTTTCTATCTTTTGGCTCACTTAAAATATACATAACTAATGATAAGCACCAACCTCTTGGCGTTCAATAATTGGCAAGCGTGCATTACACATCTGTTTACAGTGCTGTGGCTGAGAGTGTTCTAAGCTGCTTAACATATTTACTTTTCCTTTAATAATGAGACATCACCAGAGTGGATTTCCCGAGTCTGTATTCATTTTTCCTCTACTATTTTGAGTAAAAAGGCATTTATTAATTATTTTGTATTCTTGTGTTTACATATGACCTCATACCATAAAGAATTTGAAACAATTTTTTATTGCTTATTTAGTTCATTCGTTTATGTCACCAACATTTATGAAGCACCTACTATGTGTCCCCGTGTGGTACTGGCTTATAGACTCTACAGGTTACTTATTTTTTTAAAGGTTTGATTTCTTGGTCTACAATTCCATAAAAATTCCAGCCTGCCTCATAATTGATGTTATAAGAATCAAGCATGACTTTGTTTGAAAGAGCTTTCTGAACTGCTAAAATATAAAAGTGTAGTAAATTATCAGTATGAAAGCCAAAGTTACTTTTAATGTTTCACATGTTGATAAATGTGAAAACAGTACAAAGGAATAAAAATTAAGTATAATTTAGTAGTTGTGCCTTTCATATTGAGGTTCTAATCATTTTAAATGACTTACATAGGGGCATTTTTGTTTAAATAATAAACAAAAATACTTCCCCAAATCTGCTGAATGCTACTCACAGATATCTTGAAAATCAATATTAACTCATTCCTTAATAGCTGCACACACTGGCACGTTGTGATTAATTCATAAGTGGAGTAAAATCCCTACAATGAAATGGCCTGCATTCAAAGTCTGTGAGCCACATTCCATAGCTCTGACATCAATCTATAACTATTTTGCTTATTTAGAAATTCCTTGAGGCAAATTCTATTTTGCTTCAAAAATCTTTGCATCAGTGTGAAATATACCTATCAAGCTTTGAAGAAATAGCCACACCTTTTGAAAAATAGTAAATTTCTCAGTGCTACCATGTTAGTCACTAGTGACTTTAAATTAATTTCTTCACTGGGAAGCACAGGTACAGGGGATTCTTCTACTGAGAAAACGAAGTTTGAAATGGCCTCATTGGGGAATGATGGATCTCAGAAAGTTGATCCCACCATGTTAATGTTTTTCTGTAACAACTGCCATACACCACCACAATGTTCAAACAAAGAAATCAAATTCTATTCCAAACTGAAATCTGGTCTAACAGAATGTTTTGTCATGTTAAACTATACTTCAGTGAATATTTTTCCAACATGTAGGCTTTGGTCCAAGGCTGGGAAACTTTCAGTCTGAACGAATTGTAACAGTCCTGAAATGGTGTTTACTGGAGCTGAATTTCACCTGTATTACATCCATGGCAGCAGTAAAGTCAATGTGAATTTCTGGCAGTTTGAAAAGGCCACACTGTATACTTCACTGCAGACAAGGCCACTGGAGAATACAAAAGTGTTGAAAGGCTAAAATTTAATTAATGAACAATTAGCACCCCCTGTGGGTTCACTGTGCAGTAAAGTGATAAATACAGTTTGCTAATGTAGAAAAAGCTGTTACAAAGATGGGGGGTAGGGGTCCTTACTACAATTACCCATTTGCCATTGTTACACAACTGACCTTTAAGTGTTCTTGATTTTGACTTTCATGTGTCTAATATATGATAGGAACCCTGAAGGTCTGTGGCAAATAATCATTTTTAATTTTGCTAAGGCACAGCCTGACTCACACAGGTTGTCAGACTGGAGTGAAAAAGTCAGACAGATAGCTAGTGAGTACACCTAGCCAACCACCCAGCAACTACAACTCAAAGGAGTTTCTGTTGTCTACTCCTTCATTTCTTGCATTTTGTGGGGAATTACTGGTACTAAAAAATTCAGGGATGTTGGACTCTCTTAAGACATTATGCATAAGAAGGGGTCTACAGTAGGGTCAACCACCAGTGCTTCCTCAGTAAATAAAACTTTTATAGTGTTTCAACAGAATCATTAATTTTCACATTAACACTTACATAGTAAAACTAAAATTGAAAAGTGAGATAAGACCCCAAGTAACCCAAATGATATAAGGAGTTCCTTTATTTCAAATGAGATATTGTTTGTAAAAGTACTGTATAAAGTACAAAAGACAACGATTTTCTTAAAATACGTTTAGTTAGGGTATGACAATCTATCTCTACACAGATCATATAATATCAAATACCTTTATTCAGAGTTTTTTGAAATTTACCTAATTAAACAAAATATGAAAGAGGCAATTCTGAAAATAAGGCTGATTATTATTAACTTGATAGATTTTCCAGGTAGCCTTTTCTCCCTCTGTTTTCTATTTCTCATTTTTGGTTCAGTTTTCTCTTTCCTAGAACCTCTCTACCTTAGAATGAATATGAAAATAAAATCTAAACCAGTTTATTCTATCATTGTTTTCTTAATAGCCCTGGTAACTTATTTATGGGAACCAGTACCAGTCAAAATTGTGGCGCACTGTATGTGTATACATGTGTTTTTATCCAGATTTGACTAAATGTTCAGAATTGGCTAAATGATTTATGCCAAGGAAGTAGTTTTTCAAATATTTTAAATATTTCTCATTACAAAAGTGTTAATCACCCACCAGAGGTGGGACAGGGTGGGGGTGGGGGTGGGGGTTAGCGATAAACTGGTAAAGGGTCACAAAAAATGATTACACTGTGTAATGTTGAGTATAGTAATTATCCTGATTTGAACATCACATATTGCACATAGGTATGGATAGTCAATGCTGTACCCCACAGATACAATCAATTATGGTTCAATAAAAAATAAATACAATAAAATAAATAAAAAGTGTGAATCACAGTAATTTGTTACCTAATACCAGTCAATGTACAATCATGTTTTAATGAAACACAACATTAGGGTAAGCCTTTCTGTTGCTATTTTTGCTGATATATATATATATATAGGCATATTTTTATTAAATTATTTATATCTGGGATGAAATATTATGTCAAATATCTCAATACCAGTGACAAAATCAGGCCTCAAAAATCCCATTATATATGTCTGTGTAGTAGTACCTCATTTTGCCTACATCCAAGATCATTTTAAAATAACAAACGATGTATAAAGAGAGAATCCAAGGCAGTGTGGCCACAATTACAAGACAGGTACGGAATTGGGGAGGTGGCTGGAGACCCGTCTGTGCATGTTCCATGATGGTGTGTAGACACCTGGCCCTCTGGCACCCAACAGATAGAACAAGAGCAGAGTGTACTAAATTCCACTGAAATCTCAATGTGCTAAAATGATTTAAATAAGAGTGAATTAAGAGATTCTGGTCAGATAATAAGAAATTTGATATGTACCTGTGTTGTCCACATGTGAGGTACACCAATTCTAAATGATAATTCTCATGGAGAAATGTATGGCAATGTTTTTTACCTTTGTAAAGGGGGATACGGACAGCAATATACGTCAGTATATGTCCAAGACTTTCTGATGTGACCCCTGCAAAAACTTGTTTCTAACACTCAAAGACAAAACCTACTAGTATGGTTCTGGGATTCTGACTGACTCAATGCTGTCAGTACTGAATGGCTGGTTTCTGAAATTTTCACAAAACCTTCTCACATATCTGAGATCTACTCTTTTCTCTTAAGATGTCCTCGTGGTCTCTGGCATGGGTTGTGCATACCTCTTGATCTGACTTCAGGGATTAAAGGAAAGAAAATGAGTGTTGGAGCCTACACAGAGAAAAGAAAGTCAAGGCTATCATTCCTAACTTTTCATATATATGAAACATAAGTTTTAAGATCTGTGAGAAGTCCTTTAGGGAGAAAAAATGTGCTAATTTTACAAATGAACAAACAGGTCAATGAGGATGAGTAACAAGTTATAATGTTGCACTAACAACAGTCGTTGACAGTGGCACTAAAACCCATGCCCATATCCCCAGTGCCCAGGCAAGCATTTTGGCTCTGTGTCTTGGAAAACTCTCATCTCAAAGTCCATCCTTCCTTAACTCTTTCCCACTAGAACAACACTACTCCCAGACTGAGCCATCTAATTTTTATGGGTAATGAACAGAATAAACTTAAAATGGTGTTTAACATGGTTCATTTTTCCTTATAAAAAAATTCACTGATTTTAATATTGTGAAGTAATTAATGCTAATTGACATATGTATTCACACATATATAGAATAAAACAAAAACCACCTGACAATTCTAATCACCCCTCTATTCAGTTTTCCTTAACAGTGGGACTGTCTCCCTCCCTCCCTCGCTTCCATCCTGTCCTCTGAGTGTGGTGGCGTGGCCAGATCAGGTATTGACAAAGAAAAGCAGAAGAAAAGGTATAAACTGGAGCTGTGATCAGCTTCACCATCCTCATGCTCTTCCTGGGGACACACTCCCTGCCACTGATCCCAGTAAGGTACGCAATGAAGGAGCCTTCTCAACTATCCTTTAGCTGCCTTTCCTCAAGTATTATTATGGCTACTATTGCTCTACAACAACAAAACAAAGGCTGACCCTCTGTCACAAGCAGATGACCCAGAGCAGCATTTCTTAGTATAATTCCCCAGTCCCCTGCACCCCAATCACCTGAACTGCGGGCTGAAAATGCAGACACCTGGGCTCCACCCCAGGCACACTGACTCTGAACTTCTGGGGGTAGGGCCCCCAAATCCCTATTTTTAGCAAGCTTTCTGAGTCTTCACCTGTACTTGTAAGTTGGAGAACCACCTTAGAGTCTCTTATTTCCCCTGAATCATCTGAGACCTTTGCGTAAAGTTTGCTACACTCTGCTGGGCCTTATCCATATTTGCTAGAACATCACTGATGGAGGGCTTTCTCTTCCTTATTCAAATACTACATTGAATCCTAGCTCTTCCAAGAAGCAGCTTTCACCAAAAGAAAATGAGATCCTTACCTCCTTTCCCTTCCTATCCTTTAACAGTTGACCCCTCCCACTTTGAGTAGGACTCCATACTTAAAATCTTTTCAGTCTAATATTCAATTAGCTCTGGTAAGTTACTTCCCCTAGAAGAGTGCTGTTGGCAGCAGCTTATAAATATCTAGAAAAAAGACAGTAACTATGTTGAGGAGTTACAAAGTCTCACAAAGGCTATAATCCATAAAAGGTATTCCATGATTAGGATACATGGTTCTCAGTATACAGCTGTGTTTCAAGTGTGTACATAGAAAAGTCTGTCTCCTAAACTTTGCGGATGATTACTTTCACACTGCATTAGCTTGATGAGAAATATCAATGCACAACCAAAGGCAGCTTGCCGGTCATCCACTTCAACACAGAAAGAAGGCTGTCACAAAACTAAACACAAAGCAAATGAGCATCTGAAGCAGGAAACAAGGAAAGGGGAAGGGAGCTTCCTATAATCAACAGTACTTTCTTTTTCCACTCGGGAAGACATTGCTCGAATTGCTGATTAAATGCCTCAAGTTTGGACCTCTAGAAATTACAGACATCTTGTTCTTTGAAGGGGCTCCTATCAGTCTCCTGCCACTTCCTGGGTTCAGCAGTAAGTGTGAGCGGGGCTGCAGAACAGTAAATTAAGCCTTCCCTGTCAGAGCAGGAAAGAGGAGGGGAGTCAAAAGGGGGCTTGCTCTCAAGTGATTTTTATTGGCTTCATTTACATCCTGTTTAAGGTCTTCTGAGTAGCTCAAGGTGTCTTATCTCTGGCTACCAGGGGGTATTTTGCAGTCAAAGCAGTTAACACACTTTCCCTCTCCTTCTCCTCCCGTCCCTTTCCCTTAGCTCTCTTTTTTTTCAAGCCATCTTATCTTATCACCCACATCTCTTCAGGCTGAGGAGAACCCACACTTATCAGGAGCAGTGCACTCTATTGTCGTTCAGGGCTGTTAGAGACAAATGATAGTTTAAGTCAAAAGAAAATCAGTTACCCTCTTCTGCACTCAGTTTAGAAATGCTCAGGGCTGTCTTACCTTTATGAGAGCTAAATGGGAGGAGAAATTACCCCTCAAATTTCCACGCACACAGAACATGTGCACAGCCCTACCAGAGCACGAAGACGGGGTCCAAAGTTGCTGGCTGTAGATGCACACGGCACACACACAACGTAGCTACATGTCATTTATCCATGATATCAAAGGAGGAGAAAGCTCCAGTAGTCTAGTGGGAAAAGCAGAAACTAAAGGAGAGTTGGGAAACAGTAGTCAAGAGAAAAGGGACTTCTCCCCAGATGTGCCTGAGTGCTAAACCATGAGTCAACATAAACACCAGTGACATTAGAAACATGCACAGCATATACAGTTCTTGTCCAATAGCAACAGACACCATTATTCAAATCTACTGAACAATCAGTGTGCTGGGAGCCTGAGTACTAAGGAGCTCGATCTTCTGTAACAAATTCCCTAAAGATGGTCCTCAACCCTGGCTGCTCATTGGAACAGTCTGAGAAGCTTTCGAAAATACCGGATCCCTCCTCAGACCAATTACATCAGACTCTCTGAGGGTTGGAGCCCCTCAGGGGTGCAGGCAGGTTGACTACCACTGCCCTAAACTATCGCTGGTCAATCTGCAAAGCCCCATGGAAGGTGGTCTAAAAGCCAAAAACAAACCCCTTTATTATCTGGTCTCACCTACCCCATGACAGGCAGGCCAGCACAGGAGCAAGTTTTCTGCGGTACTTTGTGCCAAATGCAATGAACTAGATATTAAAAAAAAAAAAAAAAAAAAAAAGTTACAGCAAGCAATACTGAACAGTCCACTCACTCACCATTATCACAATATGTGAACCGTTATTAGGCGTCTCATCTGTGTGTTTTATATTCCTTTTAAAAATTCCCATTGCTCTTCTCCTTCATACCCCAGAACCCTATGGGCTCCTTTATATTAGTGATCGCCCCATACTTTCACCCGCAGTGAAGGCTCTCTTAATTGTCCATTATCTTAGTGTGTCAGCACAAAGGAGCAGGGACGGAATCCTTGTCCAAATGGTTTCACCTCCCTCTCTTGAGAGTGATGCCCTTGTCAAGGCATTAAAGACACGAAAACCTGCCACTTATCAGAATTGTATTTGAATCGAACCACTGTCCTTGAAAACTGTAGGCAGGAGATACTATCAAACTGCACCGCATTGCCAGCTGCAGTTCCACGGTGGCTCGAACAATCTAAAAAGATACTATCCAAACTTGGCCATGCATTCCTCATAATAGAATTACAGGTTAACAATGCAAACATGTTCACTGATGTTTTTTGAATGTTTAAACACAAAGAAATTCATGGGTCAGGTTGTTCATGAATACAAAGTCAACAGTTCTAAGCCTTAGGATACCTTTCAGTGTAAACTCACCCAAGGAACCAAACCATAAAACTCTAATTACTCCATACCTCCAATTCTTAGCAAACATAAGTCAAGGCTATTAAAGCATCACATTTATCTTGTTACATTGAGGGGGAAATGTGCACATCTTAATGATCCTATGGAGAGATTCAAAAACAAAGCACATTCTAAACAGCATTTAAAAGCAAAAAGGAAAGAAAAAAATATTTTTAAGTATTCAGGACAATTTACGTGCCTTCCACATCTCTGTATTTCCTTGCTACTTTTCGTATTTCTTTCTTACTCAATGCTCACCCACACTGCCTCAGAAAAAAGAATTTATGCGTGCTTTTAACAAGTAAACAAGTGTACAAATTAATTCAGAGAGCAGTAATTTTGAAAATTTTCTATGTTTAATGTGCACTGCAGTTAAACTACTTTTTCTGTACAAATTAATTTACTGCATCAGTGATCGATGTTTATGTTTAGGCAATTTTATTTCTCAGTATGGTAAAATTAGACCTAATAGTTGCAACCTGTTATGTCCAATCTGTCACTGAAATTCAAATTGCCTTTTTCCTATTATTCAAGGAGCAATTTGGAGGAATTAAAGCCATCTAAAAACGGAAGACAAACAATTCTCTGTAAGGACTCAATAGCCTGTGTCATCAACCAAATCCACACCCGTGTGATCTCTTCCGAGCAGTTTCTTTTGACACGGCTTTTCTGAGATTCTCAAACTTTCACATCAGTCAAGCCACACAAATGTAGATTTTAGGATAAACTGGAAATTTTATCCTAAAAATTCTCAGCCTTCAAGAAAAGTAATCAGAGATTCAAAGATTTGGGCGTTGACCCCTAATTCCAACCCCAACTAAAACACTAGCCCCCCTACCTTCAGGGCTGTATATTTGCTACATCCTATTTTTTTGCTTGTTTTACTTTATCTATGAATATATTCTTTAATTTTCTTCTTGCCAAATGAATTTGATTCGCAATTTTCTTTCGGGAGGATTCAATTATTTAGATGCCTAAGATTAAAATTTTTCAGTGATGGATGCTAGAGTTGGGAAATGAATAAGACCTATTTTATGAACAAATATTGTTTCACTTAGTTTTTCTCATTCATTAGCTACCCTACTAATGCTTGCTCTACACTGTGAATATGAAAGACATACCTACGAGGAAAGGTTTGAGGGGGACAAGCTGAAACATTGATGCAAAGCTATCACAGCTCCCTGGAGGCGGCTGGGGTAGCACGAAGCAGGTTACAAATAAAGGGGTACAAAATTTGATGGCATGGTACTTCAAATACCCAATACCACTTTTTTACAGTATGCTATCACTAGATTTTCATTTTCTTCAACAAAAGGACCCCAAATCAACTGATGATCTAATCATCACTTGGTATAAGAGAATTTCTGAAAACGTTCCTTTTGCAACACTCCCTGACTGCCATATTCTATTCCTAAGTCCGCCTCCCTCATAGAGTTTCTCATTGATTATAGGGAGATTATGTGTAGATTATATTATGGTTGGATAACCTCGATTTTCCCTTCTGGTTACATTTCCACATTATTGGTGGAACCCTGAAATTTCTATCAAACCGACCATCATTTCTTCATAGTGGTCAATACTGGTTTGAAGAGGTGAGAAAAAAAAAAAAGACACAATAATCACAATAATTCCTTTAACTTGTTAAGATAGGTGAACAGATATGATGTTGATGGGGGGGAAGAGGGAAGGGAGAAAAGGAGGAATTGGTAAAGGGACATGAAAATTGACTGTGTCGTATATTGATAAATTCAAATTAAAAAAATACTGGTTTCAATTGTTTTCTTCCTGTCCTCTTGTTTGGCTGAAATAGTCAAATTGAATGGTAGTCTTGCCTCAATTTAAGCCTACTTAATGTCATACATGGCCTCAGCTTATATATTATTCACTAGTATCCAGAGGAAACCACTTCATTTCCCCGGGAAAGGAAAAAGGAGACAATCCAAGCTCTTCTTTGCCACTGACACCTTTCCATACAGCTTTCTCTCTAGAGGGAGAGAAGAAGACAAAATTAAAAGGGGAAATAATTTGTTCACAAGTAGATATCAAATTTCAGAGTCATCCTATGTAAGCAGAAGATCTGGTGTCAAAGTAATTGAAATAAAACTGAAATGAGTATCTTTGCTCCCTTTCTCTCTTTTTAACCTTTCCATGATCACTTTTTAAATTCCACGAGAAACTCATTTCCTCAGAAGACTGCTTAGATCATCAAGCTGATTAATAATTTTACATTGAGGCAGGACTGATTAATGTGGATTATTCAACTGATTAATACTGTTACTATATTACACATCCAAGTGAGCACTAAGTGTCTTGTTTTCCAGAAAAAAATTCTTTTAATTATTGAAATAAGTTCTAATTAATGAGACGTGGCCTTCTTAAGATTGGAGAACTTCATCGTAATGTGAAATTGAGGACATATTTGTCCTTTTCTTGGCTTTCTCAACATCAAAGAACGAAGAGCAAATGCAAACAGAACATGTGGATTTACAGCATTTTAAAACTCAGGTCTATGATGATAAGAACCTTTTGTTCGCTTACAGAAATCCACTGGCCAAACTTATGAATGATATGGACGAATGAACTACCAGCACCTTCACCTTCTCGCTCTCCATCAGCTGTGAGTCCTCACCACAGTCCACTGAGAAACTACAAGTCTCCCTCCCTCCCAATAGAGGGAGTCACATCCACCCTATCCCCCAGAGACACGCCAGGGTACTCCACCATAGTTTTTACCCTGCCAGTGCAGAATCCACCAGTTTCCAACATCCCCAGACAAGTTCTAACATATGTGCATGTGTGCGTGCACACACACACACCTACCCTTTATATCACCCCACTCCCAAAGACTAGAGTTCCTTTAAAAGCCTATGTACTTACAGCTACTTCCTGCAGACCAGCCCTGACATTGCAGGAAGCCTAGACCCTCATGGAGACTCTGACTGCCCCAGCCTCTACTCGGCTACTCTCGGGGACAGAAGCCTCTGGTGCTCAAACTCCTGGTCCTCACAAGATTTCTCCAGCCTCCAACATGTCCTCCTCTTCTGAAGGAACCAGGCAAGGGTCTAATCTCAGTGCCCATGAAATGTAGGAAAAGAAATCAGATGTTCCTGCCTGGGCAGTGAATCCTGAGGAAATGCAAGTCTGGCTTTTTAAACGAAAACTCAGAATTGAAATTCCCATCTAAACAATGCTTACAACTTATTATTGTACCAGCAGTCTCTAGCACAAACCAGAGGCATTTTTATGTAAATTGCAAAGGCAATTCCCTTCAAGTGGAGAAATTCCAAAAGGTACCCTCCTAATAGAAGAATTTTTTTTTTAAAGGTTCCTTCTTTTGGCTGGCTGTAAGTACTGCTGGATTTCCATCTCTGCACCCTGCTGCCAGGGACCTTTGGGCAGTTCACAAACCACATAGCCGTACGCTGTGGCTCTTTTTTACAAACCTTACATGTTAAAAAAAAAAAAAAAAAAAAAGTGTGGGCCATCCCAAGAACCTAATCCCCTTCTACTGCATTGGCCCATTGCAAAATATGTGGTAAATTCCAAGTAGCCAACTTATTAAATAAACTTTTGGAAGATAACCTATTTATAAGCTGAGGACTGTCTATAGTTTAACTGGTGGTTTTGAAAATCGAAGAAAACAAACGAATCAATTTTGCTCCAGCAAATTTTCATTGATCTCGTTTATGCAGGGTTGTTTAGTCTCAGCATGCTTGTTCCCCCCCCAAAAAAAGACTTTTTAAAATTCCATTAATTTATTAATTTTGTTGTGGGTCATCAATGAATATTTTTTAGAATGCATAATTCCTTAACTTTGAATCTTTGAACTCATGTGCATTTTAAAAAATAGACTATTTTTAGGGCAGTTTTAGGTTTACAAAAAAAAAAAAAACACTGAGCAGAAAGAACAGAGATTTCCATATAGCCCCAGTCCCCACACATGCATAGTATCCCCTATTATCAACACTCCTCACCAAAATTGCACATTTGTTATGACTGATGAACGTGCATTGACATATCATTATCACCCAAAGTCTCATGTGCTTTTTTTTTTTTTAAGTCTAAGCTTCATGCATTCACTTTGCAGCTAGGTGCATGACAGGAGACAGGGGAGAGCTGGCTTATTTGAGGCCAAACAGTCCCAATTGCTTTCATAACACATGTTCAAGTCTAGTCACTCACTCTTTCATCCAAACTGGAATTTTGCTAGGTACTGGGATACAAAGGTACAGAAAATGTGATCTCCATCCACTCTTGGTTTTTTGTAAATATGTACAGAGCTATTTTGAATGCACATATTACAAATATACATGTACATTTAAATGTATATATTACATAAAGTCTTGTGCTCTTTTAATATAACTATTAAACGAGTTTGCTGCTCAAAAGCTAATACATTTCATTCACATTTTGTGAACATTCATAATATATAAGGTCGCTTAGTTTGAGAGCATAGAACATAACACCACGACCAAGTATAGGGATTGATTAACTTTCTAAAATAGGCAAGAATCACTCTCTTTTATAGGTTTCGTTTTTGTTTTATACTATTTTCTTTTTTTTTCTTTGCCCTTCAGCTAATTTGTTTGCTATATTTCATACTGTTGTTATGAGCAAAGATTCATCAAAACCCCAAAATGTAGCTACTATTGCTAAGACTATGATAATTAAGTAAAAGTCATTTAGTTCCATCTTCTTTTAAAGCTTCAGTTATGGCTTTAGGCTTTTGTCATTTGCATTAGTCCTCTTTCCACAACCCTCTACTATCAAAAGAACACTTTACTTCCTGGTGAGCTTCCCAATCTTATCTCTTGACTTCATTAGTGCATGTTACCTTAGAGGGAGTTCAACATGAGCATTGATTTCCTTTCCCCACCTAAGAGAAGATCCAGTTCAATTATCATTGATACTTTCCCTCTCGCCTTGGTCACCTCTCTTGCCCAAAGTCTTGACCAGTCTTTAGTTTGGCTGTGTTTCCATGACCTTATTCTGTTTGCTATCCCACAGAAGGGTCTCCATAGTGCTGCTCATTACATAGATTCTCCTGCTTGACAATGCTAATTCCCAGACTAGTTCTTTTTGCACCTAATATTCCATTGGGACAAAGTTAATTTTGAGGCCCATCAAATGAACTAGTAAATACATTTTCAGGTGTGCCCTAGCTACCAACCCAGTCTGGCTCTTCTGATCCATTCATAAACTCCATAATGATATCCTGATTACCTATTTATGGGCAAGACTCAGCTCCAGGCACAGTAGATACAGAGTTGACTAAGACGTAATAGTTACACTGAATGGTTCACTGACTATAGAATGCGGAGACACACACATATAAACATATGATCACAAGACAATGAAATCAGGAGTGTGACAGAAGCCTCTACAGAAGTGCTGTGGGAGCTCTGTAGAAGAAGCACCAACTATATGTTGCAGGACATAGAAAGGCCACCCAAGGATGTGTTCTTTGAGTTGAACCTTAAAGAATAAGTAGGATTTTTCCAGGAAGGGAAAAGGAGACTGGTCATTCCAGGCAGAAAGAATAATATGTACAAAAGAAAGAAAATTGTCATCAGGAAATCGACATTGTTTGTGAATTGACTATATAGAAAAATTCAACCTTAGCTCTGCATTAAAATCACCTGGAGATCTTTTAAAAAATATTGGTGTTTCTACTCTACTCATAGAAATTCTTATTACATTGGGCTGAGGGTGAGGTTTAGATGAATATTTTTTAAGTTTCTAGGGAATGTTAAATGGCAGCCAGGATCAAATGCCACTGGACTAGAACACAGGACTTGTGGGAGGAAGTGGAGCCAGATCATGGTGGACTTGCCTACCAAGCTAAAGGCTTAGAGCTTATTTGTGGGCATCAGAGAGCTATCGAAGGATTTCAGTCAGCTGAGATGAGTTTCCATCAGAGTCCTCTGGGCTGGGAGGGACTGGATAAAGTCTAGAGAGGCAGGGAGTCCACTCATGATGCTATGGCAATGGTCCAGGTAAAAGACGAAAAACCTAAAGGAAATAGCAGCCATGACAGAGGTAAGAGGACACACTCACTTGTTTAGAAAAAGAGATCTGAAAGACTCAGGGACTCATCACATATGGAGATAGAAGGAGAAATCTCTATAATGTCTATTTCTCCCAAATTCCCTGCTTCTATCCCACTATTGTCGCTATGCGCCCGATTTAGCGCAAATGTTTTCAAGAAGATAAAAATCATAGTTTTGAACACTATACGTAAAGAACAACTGGACTCAGCTCCAATGTTGCAGGCTGCCTTTCTAATTAAAGCCAGCTATCTTTACACTCTGTGCACACGCATGCGTGCCCGCGTCCCAATGGGAGGTCAAAAGAAGACCCAAGTTTGGTTAGATTAGAGCAAAGTAGGCAACACTACAAAAATGGAGCTTCACATGTATGTCCCACTGAAGCTAGGTCAACAACACCACTTTTGAACCCGAAATACGACATTATATGCCAGTGGAAGTTTAGGAAGAATCCAGGTAAAGAAAACAACAGAATATCGAAGTGAGAATGATTCTATGCGCTAACATGCCTTTTCCATCTTTGTAGCAATGGATGTATACTGTGATGTTATCAATTACGTAGTAGCAATTTTAAATGTAAACTTCTTCACTTGGACTTTTAGATAACCTTATGGCTTCCTAAATAATTTGAGTTGGCATAGATTATCTGGAAAGATATATTGATATTCACAATAATTCTTTTATCCTGTGTGTTTTTCTAGCTTTATTTAAAGAACTTTACATAAAACCTTTACACACCTCTTCCACTTACTTGCTTCAATAATTAGTCATTAATAACAAAGTGTAAATACATAAGACCCCACAGGCATTGGCATATGTACACAATTTCCTTCTGTTGCATATGGATAAAATTACAAGTGTGCACTTCTTTAAAATACAAGTTCTAAGCATTATTATAAGAACTAAACACTTATTGAGAACCTACTAAATGCTTAATCAATATATTTTAAAGGGTGTTGGCAAACTGGAGCTTGTAAGTCAAATGCTCCTGCTTTTGTAAATAAAGTTTTATTGGGACACAGCCATACTCATTCATTTACATAAGCATGATTTGTTCACTACAGCAGAGTTGACTGGTTGTGACAGAAACCATATGGCCCACAGAACCTAAAATATTAAAGAATTATGAACTATCTTGACTTTCACAATAAAAGTTTACAAGCCCTGTCTTATAGCATTGTCTTATCATGTATTAACAATGCTTTCTCATATACAAAAATATTTATGACTATATTTCTTTGCTTTCTATCTCTGCTGTTTTTGCTAAAATAAAAGAATTGTACTCTGCCTGAAATTTACTGAAGTATCACACTTTGGAAGGAGAGGCTGAAGGCTGGTCATTATATCCTGAAATAATCTATATTCTAACTTTACATAAATTTAACTCTGCTAATGACTGAAAGAATCTCATCCTTCAATCATTTTTCATTTGTCCATTGCTCTTTTAGTTATATAATCTAACACTTGTTCCTGCTAAGCAAGTCTTTTAGAATCTATTGTATATTATTTGGCTGTCTGTGACTGAGTGGCCAGAAATAGCCATCCATCCCCTTGGCTTTCAGCAAGAATTCAATACCAGATATATAAATTATCATCAGAGATTTGCTTGCCACATTTTACTGTGGAATAGATCTGAAGTAAGCTTTTTTCTCGGTTTTTCATCCTTCTTTAAAACTGTCATATTTTAAATTGGTCATAATTTGTTCCTTTTACTCCCATAAGAATGATTGCTATATGCATGAATTTCTGCCCTCAGCAAAGACTGTAACAATCTTTCACCTGTTGGCCTTAGAAATTAATATCTGTATGATGCCAGACTCTTCAGAAACTAGCTGCCAAACGTGCTATCTTCCAAATAGTAAAGAACTTTACATAAAACCTTTACACACCTCTCCCATGTACTTGCTTTAATAATTAGCTATTAATAACAAAGGGTAAATACATAAGACCCCACAATAATCAGATAAGCTCTCATCTTATCATTCCCTTTTGAAAAAATGCCCTGGCATTTAGGAAACCATCCTGTTGGTATGTGAATTACCCATATTTTACAAGCTTTGGTTTTGATTTCACTCAAACATCATAATTTCCACGGCCTCTTCCAATACAGAGTGTTTAGCCATCTTGAAAGAAAGGTGCCTTATGCAGAAATCATGTACCTCCATTTGTTTAAAAAATGATTGTGAGGATAAGGGATTATTATGTGAAAAGTTAAAAAAGAAGTATTAAATGTAAAAATACATTATATGAAATGGTAAAATTTAGATTTGCAAGTATGTACGTTTGATATCACATAAAACAATCTATCAAATTACTGATTTTTTCTTTCTTTCACTTGGGTCTTTTAGAAGGAGGATGATAAATACAAAATTATTTCCCACATCAGTCTTGGAAAGGATCTATCTGTTCTCAAACCTACAGATTTCAATTCTGTATTGTTTTTTAGGGAGGAAACGTCAGTTTGCTGTATTGGAAATAACAATGCTTGGTCAAAAGCAAACGATAGCATTCAATGGAACTGGCTTTTCTTTCTCCCTTTCCATTTCTATTTGCCAAACTGCCCGCTCTGCTTTTTATGTAAAACTGCAGATGTCTTCTTATTAATCAAGATTCTAATACATTCCAGATGAACAAACAACTTCGGCACCGCAGCACGGACCATTCTCCTTAAACCCAGGATTTATTAGAGTTGCCCGTTCCAAGATCTCTTAACTTAAAAAAGATGGTTTATTGTTCCTCTTTCTACAGCAGGGGCTTAATAAATGCACTGAAACTATGACTTTGCCCCTTTGTTATACAATATTCAAAGAGATTTCCAGCCCTATAGTGTAACATTATCCAAGTTCTTTGAAACACTAAGTAGCTTGCTCAAACTCAATCATCCGTATACAAAAATCATAGACAATCAATACAAATGCAATATGTTAGTGATGACATTAGAGAAACAACATCCCAGAACTCTCTGCAGCATGCACAGTATATTCAACATCCACTCGACATTCCAAAATGCAGCCAAAACATAAAGCTCTAATTAAAAAGCACTCTTTGGTGAACAGCTAAATATTTTGCTTTTTAACCTTTCCTTATACAAGGAATAATTTGGGGAAAATTATCTACACACATGGTATTGATTAACTCAGGGCTATGATTTCTCTGATTTCACACTGCTGATATTTCAATGGGAGTTTACCATGTAATTTAACCGATCAAAATATGCTCAAGTACTGATATTTAAAAATTAAATTCCGCTCAATATCGTTACTTTATGTATTTTTACTTGTACTATTTTCAGGCGAGAGGAAAATAGGTCTTTCTCTATGTAATCAAAAGGAAAAAGGACAGGGAAGTAATAACAAGGTATAAAAGCACATATTATACCAATGTATGTCGCTAATAGCTTTTGTATAGATTAGCACCCTTCTTACTACTCCCAGTTTACTAATGTTCTTACTAATACTGGACTCCTAAGGGTGATTCTATAAATAAGACATTTATATAGAAAACTAGGAAAATATGAAAGGTTATAATATTAACATACCAAACTCATTTTTAATTAAAGAAATAAAAAAACCCTGTCTTTAGGGGGTTTGGGAAAATAAGGTAGTCAAATGAGACCAATTAACTTCATTAGCTTCTGCAAATACCTAGTTTTCTAACACATTTCTATTTTTCCATCTGCTCCACAGTTAAATGTATCTACAAATTAACATTTTATTTATGATTCAGGTTCTGATTCATAAAAATTATGCACATATTATACAAAGATCTAATACTTTATGAAAAATACAGAGGACTGCACTGAGACTTATTCACCAATATTTTCTTTTCTTGAGCAAAGCAATCTGGATCACAAAATACCTTACACTAGAAAATCAGTTACACACTCTCCAGCCATTTTTGTCTTTAAGATATGGTATTTCTCTGGATATATTTGAAGAAGGCAAAATTGCTGTCTTTTCTATGTCCTCCTTTTCTTTATTCTCATCTCATAGTAACTGGCATAGGAGATTCTTATTCAGCACCCTATAAAGTTCTCCTCTCTTTGGCCTGGCACTCACATTAACTTCAAACCTCATAGTGCATCCATACTGTGCTGGAAATGCTTTATATCTGAGTTTTAAATGCCCGTGCTTCCTACTGCCTTTACAGAGAGCAGAGCTTTCAAAATCCGTTGCCAGGATAAACAAAATTCAGTGTCGTTAAAGCGCGTGTGCTGATCCCATTTTAAGTTCTTATAAAAACCTTATCCATAAGACAAACCAACTTTCTTAACGTGATATTTACTGCCATTCAGCTGTACTTCAACTGAGAACAACAGTCACTTTTATAAGTGGACTCAAGTTATTTAATTTCACTTTAACTTCTGTAAGTAACTTGATCCCTTGCTGACACGCCATTTTATTATATTATTATTTGCAGTGGTACTCACTCATAAATCAAATCCATACACCCCTCACGGTAACAGAAAAACACTTTCAGAAAATAATTTTCCTTTTGAACCCAATAAGTCCAAGGACATGTGTTCCTACCGATTACTATGTGTGGCCCCTGGCATAGGCACTTTCTGACTGGGTAGCAGGGTCGCTAACACCTGAACTATAAATTACCGCTGTATTTCCATTTCTTAGCACTGCCAAATTCTTGGGGTATTACTTATCCTGAAGAGAAGCATGTCACTTTCAGGAGAGTTTAGGAGAAACAATCTGGGTTTAAAAGCATTAGACCCATCATTTTTGTGACTTGTACTAATTTTACTTTCTATGCAGCAAAATGGAGTGTATTTATTCTATCTGATCTATTTCAAAAAACTTAAGGTGCTCAAAGATGTTTTAAGGTTTTCTTGGAGGGGAGGTTAAGTTTTTTAAGTGAAAAGCCTCCACATGTCATGGGGAAAAGGCATGTTTCTGTTTAGATTTTGTACCTCAAAAAACGTATTTGCTAATATACAGTGGAGCTGTCATGTCAAAGTTAAGTGAGATCCAGCATTTGAATAAAAAAATTATGGTTAATAAGAAATGATCATCATATAATTTGCTCAGAACCTCTGGAGAAATACAGATATAAGTTGGAAATCAGTATTAACGGCACTGTATGACACAGTATTGCCTGGACTATACCTCCAAAGGGTTCGATAGCAAATGTGTGGGGAGAACTACTTTCAAGCACCTTACACTTATCATTGGATAATTTTTACCCATAATATGAACTCAAATACTTGCCGTGACTCTTTAGTTACTTTGATTGTGTGGCAGTCTCACTTGCCATTAACATGGTATGATGCTATACCAGAGAAAAGTAAAATTTTACAGCTGGAAGCAGCATCGAAAACCAACTTGTCCAACATGCTGTTATTCAGCCCAGAGAAATTAAGTACTTTATCAACAGTTCTGTAGTAGTAATTATGGATTTTCATTTGGGTTCCAGGCTCTATATCTACTTCACCAGCAGATACAGATAATGGCAAATAATTGTGGGACTGTAAGGGCTATCAATACCATGCAAAAAAATAATCAGTGAAGCAAAGTAAATGCATTACAAATAATGTAATTACTTGTATGTACTTATTTTGTCTTAAAGATAGAAACATGTATACTATCTAAATTAATATATTTCAATCAATCCCATTTTGATAGGGCCATACTAAATCAATCAGGTAGAAAAAATGTTCCATAGTAATAAAATAACCCATCACCTATCACCAAGGATAGCTGTCCATAATTTTAATTTTAATCAAATTATCACTTATTTATAGTCTTATATCATTTAAAGCCAATTAAGTTTCTTCTGGCAGATGCTGGTTGATTTACAAAGTCCTTCTCCCTGATGATTTACATTCACATCCAGGTACCTTCCGTAAACCCAACCTGAATGAACATCAAGTAACTAAGGATGTGTGTTCCTGTTTCCCATCTCCCCCTATATCTCACATAATGGATCTGAGCTTAGAGCTCTCATAGATATCAATGAAAGAAGCAAAACAGGGAATGGGAATGGGCCTGTTACACATAGGAGTAGCCCATTGTAAAATGTACTTGTCTTCTCTGAATCTTTATTGATACCCACTGTTTCCTGCTGGTGTTTTTCTAGCTTGTTTGATTACAGACTGTTGTCCCTGGGCTTCTTCCCCACCCTGCCTTTCTTTTCATATGTAAACCCTTGGGCTTATATAATGGAGTGGTGCCACCCCTAAGAAAGATTTTGGAAGAAATGAACTAGCACAATGAAGCCCCCCAGTAAATGTTATGCAAATGTATTATGAATTAGACCAGAAGTACAAATTTACTACATTGTGGAAAGGCTGTAAAACAGCAATTTGTCTTACTGTATGTGCAATTTTAATGTATTCCAAAGCATGGGTATTGTCTATTTCTGTTAGCCAGATCATTCGAACTTTAAGTGCAAAGTAAATATAAAGCATTGCTTTTTTAATAATATGCAGTCATGGCATATGCTTTCTTATTTTTCACCTCCAGTGTGGTACAGGAACACAAAATTGCTGCTTTTACTCACTTTATCTGATCATTACACAGAGTATGAACCTGTTTGTGATTACTTTACATTTTACAATTATTATTGTAACAGCTACTTTCGCTATTCTGGAAACAAATGTGAATTTTAGAAGTTAATGGGTTATAGCTCTTTATATACAGAGTAAAAAGAAAGGGGGAAAGTCTAACATTTTTTCTTCAAATGTGTATAAAACTGCAACCACCTAAAACTACCAATATAATCACTACAGAAGAATGTATACAGTGTGCTTGGGTTCGCATTTTATAGATATTTTGTAACTGAACATATTTTTCCATATCCCCTTTCTCTGACATTTGATTTCTGATATAAACAGGTAAATATTTTAATCTATACAACTCATTCACATTCAATATTAGGACACATTTTCCTCATTCATTCATTCATTCATTTGCTCATCCAACAAACACTTGCTGAGTGCCTACTATGTATAAGACACTGTGATGGAGGCCATGAAAATACAAAGGTGAAAATGACCTGGTCATTGATCCCAAGGCTCATAACATAATATGAACTCAAAATTTAGTATAGTTAACCACATGATCCCGCAATTCCTCTTTTGGGTATATACCAAAAAGAAATGAAAGCAGTGTCTCAAACAGATATTTGCACTCCCATGTTCACTGCAGCACTATTCACAATAGCCAAGAAGTGGAAGAAATGTTTTTAATTTAGCAGAGTTAAAAAAAAAATATCCAACTATGATGCAGAGAAAAATATATGTGCCTTAAAAGGAGAGCAGTGGAGATTCAAAGAAGGGTGAGATTATGCCAGGTCAGGGCGTGCAGCTGCATTCAAAAGGAGCATTTCTGATCGGCTTGTGATGGAAGTAGAGTCTTCGAGACTTGAAGGGTTGAGAAGAAGCCCCCTCCAGAGGGAATGCACAGGAAAGGGATCCCAGAGACCAGGTAATACTGAAAAGGCTCTTGCTCTGAGGTCCTTTGTGAGGAAACAGGACAATCCAAGGAAGAATGACAAGGACACAGCTAGGAAGGAGAACAGTGCTGGGTGGGAAATATAAACGTGCACCCAGCTGAAGGAAGAAAACTGAGTTCACTAATGTCAGAACAAGGACATCGCAGAAAGATGGGTGCTCCAGAAATATGGAGCCATCACAGGTATAGTTAAAAGGAAGGAACATTCTGGGTGAAGTAAAAAACAAGGAAAGATAAAGAGATGGGAAAAGACTAGTAGGAAATGAGGCTAGAGAGGGAAGCTATAGCTGATCACTGGGGTGGGGGTAGGGAACTGTCAGAGTAAACGTGTTGGACTCATTGATTTAGAAACACTTCTGTTGCCTTGAGGAAAACAGAATTGATAATAAATTTAAGTAATATCTAAGTTCTTTCATTTACTCACATATTATAATGATTAAAAAGATCTATTTTAGAAAAGAGCATTTAGTTGATATCCATTTCCGTCCATTTTTTAATTTACTTGTCATGATGGGCTTTTAAGTTTAATGTAAATATCAAGCTAAGAATGAGTTTTAGCAGTGAGACCTCTCGAGCACCAGGAAAGGAAGACTGGGTTCCGACAGCAAACCCACTAACAACTTTCTATTTGGCCTTAAATACGATCATGCATGGCGTAATGATGTTTTGGTCAGTGATGAACCATGTAAACAATGGTGGTCCCGTAAATAAGAATATAATAGCTATACCATATAGCCTAGGTGTGTAGTAGGCTATACCATCTAGATTTGTGTACACATACTCCATGATGTTCGCACAACGACAAAATAGCCTAAGGAGGCATTTCTCAGAATGTATTCCGGTGGTTAAGTGATGCAAGACAGTATCTAACTTACTGTGAGCTTTGGTTTCCTTTTTTGGTAAGTTCAGGAGCGACTAGATTTTTCTATTGTTTTCTAGCCATGAAGCTCTAAAATACTATGACTTTTAGAATTAGCTGCCGAGAGTCAGAAATTCATTCATATGAGCTATTTCTTGTTCTTGTTTGCCTGCCAGTGGCTAATTTCGGTACCCAAAGCCAATAGGAAGGTTTCCTAGAACATAATCACATCCTGACCAACCAGCAGTGGTGATGGAACCTCCTCCTCCCTGGAAAACTTTCCAACTTGTCAGAGGTGCTTGTAGATTATTAGAAGTATATTTTAAAATTCTTTATATCTCTCCAGTCAGAAAGGCTGGGCCCAAGTTTCTGAAGAGTGGTGGCTTTAGAGATTTAGGAAGAGGTCCATATCCCATTATGATGAATGAAGCTCATCAGCTTTTTTGTTTCTCTTGAACTCAGTCATTAGCTCATTAGGTTTTATTCATTAGTTAGCATAAAATCCTAGAATATTAGGTGCATAGACACACATACACGCACTCACCCCTTCATATTTAAAAAATAAAATTTCTTTTGATTCATCTGCCATTTGGAGCTGTCCATGTAGTATTCCCTTCTTATGTGTAGAGACTATAGATTAAATAAAGACAACTACGCATTACATTATTTATAACAAGAGGCACTCCTATAATTGATAAGAATAATAATATAAAAAGGTAAACATCTTCCTGTTCATTGCCTTCTTTGTTTTCTCAAAAAGTCACTTGCTTTGTTTTACATTTAGTAGCTGTTATTGATGATAAGGTTTGGATAATACCACTGGAGAATTGCCTTTTTTCCAGCAAGACAGCATTCTTAGAATATGACCATAGACGATTACAAAATGTACAGCTTGCCCAACATGAATCACGGTGATAGGATTAGGCCCAAAGGGAGTTATGACAACGCTCTACAAGTAACTGAAAGGTGCAAATGGCAGGGAGGGAAAAGAATTATTTAAAGAGGTCTGAGGTATATGTGAAGAGGGATTAAATTAAGCAAAGGAAAATTCAGGTTTTATATCAAGAAAAAATTCCTAATGGCAATATGTTAAAAGAATAGCTTTCCGAGAAATGTGTTGGAAGCCTCCATGCTGGAGAAAATTTTAACTGTAACTGAGACAACACTAGAAATAGACCATAAGGAAGAATCCCATGCCAGTGAGAAAAGAGCTTGGTGACCCACCAGCTTTTCTATTTTCTTTTCTATAACCCTGTGGATTTTTCTGAAGAAAAAAAGATTTAAGACCAAAAATTAAACTATCAAAAATGACACTGGAGATATGCATTCTCTTTATTTACGAAAGAATGTGGGTAGCTTAAAGGCTACCTACCCATCCTACTACAATAGAATATTTGAAAATGTTTTGCAAACATTGAGTACTACGTAGGTATAAACTATTTTATTATAAAATATTACAACACAAAATAGCTTTCACTTATTGAGTAATCACAGTGTACCAGGCTTTGCATATGTCATGTCGTTTATGCTTCACAAAAACCCATAGGTTTTACAGATGAGGAAACTGAGGCCTAAGAACACAGAGTTAATAAGTAACAGAAGATTTGAACCCATGCAGTTAGAGTTTCTGCCTAAACTCTTGGTTCCTGAGCTATGATCAACAGCATGGCAGCTTAAAGAGCTCACACCAAGAGGAGAGGGCCAGTCTTCTCCTTGATCTTCCTGCCCAGCATGGGACACTGGGAGGGATGCCTAAAAGGCAGGTTACTCCTTCCCAGGAGCAGGAATCATGAGCCATTGTAGGTACAGGTCTCAGCCAAGTTTGGATTTGTAATTTAGCAGAAAAGAAACTTTTGAAGAGCCTTTGATTCAATTCTTGTGACCCTTGTGAAATAAGCCTTCTTAAGACTGAGTTATGGTATCAATTTGCTTCAATTCAACAAATATGTACCCTGTTATGTACTCGAGGGGCTAATATCTAGCAGGGGATCAGATTAGTTCACCTCCAAAGTAGTCGGAGAGGGCACCATGGGCGCAAACTTCCAGAAGCAAAGATAAGAACACAGCTGAAGGGAATAGAGAGGAAAACAAAGACACGGAAACAGAAGAGTAGAGCCAGGGGCCCAGGCAAACTAGAATTTCAAGACAATTCATTCCTTCCATTTGTTCTGCAGTAAAGATTTGTTGAGTGCCTACCATGTGCCACTGGGAATACAGCAGTCAATGGTATTTCAGTCTTCATGGAGCTTCCAGGAGAGTGGGAAGACAGATGTTACCCAACAGGTATTCTGAGAAAATGTGACTGTGGACACACTTGGACTGAGGCTCTGGGAAGGCCTCCTAGAGGAAACAATCCTTGAACTAAGAGGGAAAAGAAGAGGCAAGGGGGAGATTGGCTCTAGACAGGAAGCACAGCATAGGAACAGGCCAGGGAAGGAAAAGTACTTGGTCAGTTCAAGGCACAGAGAGTGAACAAGGTGGTGGGGGTGAGGGCTCAAAAGATCAGCACAGGCAAAGTATCGAGGGAGGGATGGCACATAAAGAATGCTGAAGTGCATTTGAAGAGCCTTTGGAAACTACTGAAAGCTCTGGGGCCTGGACTGATTTGGTTTAAAAACAATAAAACATAATGGTAAACGCCAGGGTCTTCTGAGTCAGACACATCCTGGGATTTGAATCCCAGCTCTGCCACTTATTTACCACATGACCCTATGCCTCATAGATAAAATGGCAAAAAATAACAATAATAATAAATAAAATAGAATCAATACCTACCTCTCATAAAGATGGTTGGGAGGATTAAGTAAACTGATGTTAGTAAAGTGATTAGTGCATTTTGAAGAATGCAGCCAGCATGGAGAAGTACAGGTAGCATCATGACAGAGGGCCACATAGTACTGGGGGTAAGGCACGAGCATGGGATTTGGAGAAATAAAACCTTAAGCAAGTTACTCAACCTTTCCTTGAGAATCTCAGTATCTTCATCTGGACAACAGGTTTCAACCTCATGGATTTCTTTTAAAAATTCATTGAGAGGGGCTGGCCGGTTAGCTTAGTTGGTTAGAGCATAGACTTGTAACAAACAACAAGGTCACGGGTTTGGGTCCCCAGACCGGCCAGCCACCACCAACAAAAAAAATAAATAAAAGTAAATTATTAAAAAAAGAAAAAAAGAGAAGGACAATAGATGATGAAGAACGGAGATAGCAAGTATGTACACTTAAAAAAAATTCATTGAGGAAATATGCATATTATGCCTAGCACACAGTAAGTTCTCAGTAAATTACAATTATTACGATTGCTGAGAATTTATCACAAAACTTTATACTTTTTGTCATGTTTCTCAGAGAAAGAAGTTCTACTATTATTCATGTGTCATATGTACGCTTATTATACCTCCTTGGGGCTCAGAATACTTTACGGACATCATACTACTCTCCAATCTTCAACACCCCCAAGAGAGTCTTAGGTACAAATGAAAACACTGAGGCACAGGGAGAGCGAAACTGCAGAATACAGGAAGGAAGATATAGGTCACCAGAGTTCAAGTGCAACGTAACTGTTACTCTATAAATAATATATACATATATATTTTAAATTAAGGCACAATTTCAACAGAGTGAAATACTAAAACCTGGAAAACCTTTTATTCAGGATACTTTATAAAGCAACATGCTGCTTTTGCCTCTAAGTTTTTGGTCTTCTAGAATGTTCCTGGAATGCTACAGTGCAGTTGTTGAAGCACGAAAGGGAGAGTCTGAGAGGAAATTTGGGTCTCTGGCAACTCATGGTCAGACTTGTCATCATTTTGGCCCAACATCAGTTGCACCAGAGCACCTGCAGTTACTAGAAAACAGGGACACGGGGTCGAGTCGGTTAGTATCTCTCAGAACTTACACCTTACCTGTTGATTAGCAGGAGCGAGGGGATGAGCTTTAAAGCTCGGTGCTCCGACGCCTCTCTGAACTCAACTTCCTGATTGTTCTTAGAGCAGCCCGTACCCTCGGCAGCACATGAGCATGGTTCCCTGCTCAGTTTTAGAATTTTAGACTGTTTGGCATCTTTGTCACACAGTCTACTTAGCACACTGAAGAGGCCTAATCAGGGTTTGCCTACGCAGTGAATGACTCCATTATCCTAATTTCTCTAGTCAAAATATATATTTTACTTTTTATATTTATGAGTAAATTAGGAAGAAAAAAAGCCAAAAGAAATGTATTTGATTTTCTCCTCCTCTTCCTCCTTCTTTTTCTTTGTGTCCCCTCTCCCTATTTCCTTCCCTCTCCTCTCCCTCCTCTGTGTGTGTGTGCACATGTACATGTGTGTTTAATTTTTAAAAGCCACTCAATATGCAGACTGAGCTGATGTTCAGTCTCAGATATGGTGGCCTCCCCTGACTAGGTGCATCTCTATAAGCTTGCCTTGGTGCAATGTGCTTAAAGGAGCACGGCTCTGCTGAAAGTCCTATATATACAAGCAAGGCCCAAGGGTGCTGGCTCTGACCCTAACTTAAGACCCACCCCTTGCTATGCTGAAGAATTCCAGCATTTTACTTCACCGGCACTGAAGAAAAGGAGCCAGGCCTTTCTGAACAGAGCAACAGAGCAAACATCCTAAAACTTTTAAGTTTTTACTAGTGTTGTAAAACCCTTAGTTAAGTAAACCAACAATTTAAAGATAGCAGCACAATGAACAATAGCTTCTGCCTTATAAAGAGCAGGCAAGACAAGAAGCCCTGATAGAGTAAGTGATGTAAACAATCACTACTGTCCACCCGTTTTTCTTTACTCCCGTCCCATACCATGGGAGTCTTCCATGCCCCTTCCAAAAGACCTACTCTGAAAAAAATACGTGGGTATTATAGAGAAACTGTGAGTTCAGAAATAGAAGGGACTTTTCCTCCCCAGAAAACAGTAACAGTGTAAGGCAGATACCTTTCCCTAGGATTACACATTCATGTAGTCTAGGACTCCTTTATAGGAACTCCTGCACCCCAAAATGTCTTCCCTCATACCTAAATGATTTTTTTTTCTACTTTGTTACAACATTAAGACCACCAATTAGCTTACTGAAATAACAGACCTTTTTTTTAGAAAAAGAAAAATGTCTGGGATGGTTGAGACCACATTGGTCATTCACATCTTAGCATGAATTTGCTCTAAGTTGTTCATTTTGTCATTCTGTAAGTATTTACTGAGCATCTACTATGATCAAAGGAAACACTCTGCCCTCATGGAGATCATGGGTAAAAAAAGCCATAAACAAGTTATCAAAATAATAAAGTGGTAAGTTTTCTTATATGGTAAATAAATACAAAGAGAAACAGGACCACAGTGTTGATACGTGGCTAAAATAAATCACACTGAAGGGACACAAGCTCTGCCTGGGGCAGAGGTTTAAGTATAAGAAGGGACACTTGAGGCTATAATATAGGGGGTGACTCAAAGAATATCCCGGGGTGGGTTTAGGATGGTTTGAGCACTCAATATGCCAAGAGAACTTTAAAGAGAATTAGGAAACGGAAAGAAAAAACTGCCAAGAAGGAGCTTGCCAATTTCAAACTTTCTGTGAACATCAACCTTAGACACCTTTGGCAGATAATTGTGAAGTACGGGAGAGAAGGGAGTGTTAGAAGTGGGCAGTGAAACATCTCCCCTTTTGATTGTAATTACTGGCTTACATAATTTTCAATGAACCACTAGTTGGGCACTATTTTCAATTACAAGACTATCTTATTACAAATGCCAGATCTCTTACTCAAAACGAAGGCAAAAATGAGTCTCATTTAGTCCCAAGATAAGACTGGACCAATGCATCCAGAATTGGAAGGTAAATTTGATATTTAAACTTAGTTGCAAGTGCCTAGTATCTGAGAGACACTAATTTCATCCATCCTTCAAACCGCTGATTCTTTACAGAATCAAGATACATTACCTCAGTTATTGTGATGAATGAAAAAGTTTAGGTCAATACTTAACCTGTCTGTAAAACTGATTAATAGATCATTAGAATTTTCATTAGAATATCAAACTCATGACTGTGATACCATAACTATTTAAAATTATTGTTAATAATTTAATTATTATTAATATTATTAATAATAATATTATTATTAATATTATTAATAATAATATTATTATTAATTTAAATTAACTATTTTAAATAGTGCTAAATTTTTTCATGGAATAAAATGTTTTTATATTCAAAGTGTTTTACTCTTTCTGGATAGATACCATAAAAAGCTGTTGGTTCGGTCATCATTATGATATATTAAAACCAGGTACTTGGTTCAAGCAATTTCCAACTTTCTGAACTCGTTGGGCCGCAACTACTCTTGTATAATATAAGCTATTATCATGTAACTTGAAGAGCTATGAGAATTAAATGAGGGGATTAGGATATTTATCTCCACTATTTTCACTCTGCCATTTTGTTCCAACATTTCTAATCTGAGAATGCTGAATACAAGCACTTTAAATAGAATTTTGTCAATACTGATGACTTCTTATCATTAAAGAATGTCTGGAGTGTACCCAACTGAGTTGATTAAATTCCTTCAATTTCTTATTCAGCACAATTAACTACTCTATTTATTTCCATTTTTATTCTTATTTCAATGAAATTATTTTCACCAAAAACAACTCATTTTTATTAAAATTATATAATAATTTGATTCATTTATCAATTTTTTCCATATCAAACCTACTGTGAGCTTTCTTTTAAGATCAATATTTCTACAAAGTTCAATTTTCGTGGCTCAAATTTGGAAGAATTACATTTTGTCAAGAAGATCTCATTCTTCTCTCAATTTTACTCAAAACCAAACACATCATGTTTATTTTTATGTTGATCATTCCTTCCAGTAATTTTCATTATTAATTAAACAAAAGCTTGAAAGTGCTATTTATTTCATAGCTAAATCAAGGGAACATCATTAGATAAGTTGTAGGACAGAGAGTTAGAGAAAAATGGGAAGCAAAGGAAAAGAAAACAAAGCTGAGGGAAAGAGGGGAGAGAAATATTGACCACGAAAAGGAACAGAGTACAGAATGAGAATAACAGATGTGTCATAAAGGAAGAAAGGAAACACACAGTCTGCACGCAAAATCACAGCATATTCCTGGGGATGAAATAGGAGAGACCAAAGGCTCAAAATAAACAGCTTCATTAAATAACAAAACATAACTATTATTATTAGGTTTAACAGATTGTCTTCTAAAACTGTGTTGGGATAATGTACGCTTTTTGGGAACCAATCGGTACAAAACCATGCTATCTACCCAGAGTGAATCATTGTGCAGCATATGCATGTACTGAAACAACACACTGCACTCCAAAAATATGTACAAGTAAATGTTAAAATATTTCGAATTAAAAAATTTTTAATAAAAAATTAAAAAATCAAATAAAAATAGTAAACAGAAATCTAAATCTCAGGAAACTTCACAGCACCACCACCTCTTCCTCCATCTCTCGCACACACAAGTAGCTACTTAACTAAGGATGTTGCTTAAGTCTGGTGTTCAAAATACTCATTTAGATTTTGAATCCTGTGAACAACAACTGTGGGAAGAAAAGGAGAGGCCAAAAAAAACATGAAGGAAGAGTTTGCAACTCTTCTCCTAGATCTTTGCCTCTCCCTTTCTTGAACTCAGGACTGGCTCTAGGCAGATTAGATAATGAATTAAGTTATCATGAACTTTCCTGCTTTCTTTCCTGAACTTACTTACTGTTCCCTGGTTTCTACCTCCACATGACATCAGAACCCTCACACTGCCCTGAGGCTCCCCAGGTCTGCTCAGACACCTGAAGAGTTCTATATACGGGTCCTCCTCACCCATTAGGTCTTCCCATTCAGATTTTCAGACCCCTCAATACAACTGTTCTTTAGGATGAAAGGAAAGTAATCCGATTAAATCAATTTACACTGACTTGTGGATGACTAATAGCTATTTAGCTTTCTCAAAGGCACTTTAAAAATACCATGACTCTTAATCTCTGTAACATTTTTAAATGATGAAGGAGTTAGAGAAGAAATTTTGACAGGTAGCCACAATATAAGCAGGCTAGCCCCACTGGGTGGCTTCCCTTACTCCAATTCTATATGCCCAGATGTTTAAGAGGCGAAGCCTTTTTTCTCAACAGTGAATGTTAGGAGCAGTTAACGGAAGGGCCTCTGTGATTTACAGTGAAAAGGACAAATGTGGCTATTTGAGAAGTAGCCTGGTATAGAAGTTAAGGGCATAGAATCATTCACTGTTTACGTGACTTTGGACAAGTTATTGGACTTCTCTGTTCCACAGCTTCCCCATCTGTAAAATGGGAATTAATAATAATAATAATAATAATAATAATAATACCTAAATCAGATTGTTAAAAGGGCATATGTAGTACTTACAGCATAGAAAATAGAGAGCACTAGAGAAATTTTTGTTATAACTGCTTAGTACACATGAATTGTTTATAAGTCACAAAAGTTTTAAATTAGCTAGGTCTGCTTGTTTTACTTTTTAAAAGTTTCAATCACGAAGATCTTGTAGAGGCCTTTTCATAAAAAATCTGCCAGCAGTGTAATGGCTAATTTGGGGTTATTTTAAGTATAGTTCCCTAGTACTAATAATGAAGTAAAGAAAAAAATTAGGTAGACCCATAGAACTTCAGAGCAGAAAGGGTCCTAACAGTTCAAAGGTGTCATCTTACAAATAAAGAAGTTGAGAGCCAAAAAGATTAAACGTCTCATGCAAGCCTAGAGGTAGTTGATGGAAGATTTGAACATGGAACCTACATCTTCTTACCCTTTCTTTTCACTTCCAAAGAGCAAGAGAAGAATCTTCTTCTGTGGTGCATACACCTTGATTCTCTGGCTTCTTGAGTATCTACTATAAGAATTACTCACCCAGGAGTAAAGAGATTCCTTTGCTGTTATGGGATTCCTTTATGTGAAGAACACCAAGGAACCAGCAAACCCACAAGAAATCCCTCAGCATGGCCAGCAGTCATGGTGGTTATTCCAGCCTGGTTAAGAGGAACTGGGACATCCTGTGCCATTGTTGCATGACCAGATGGCAGTCCCCTGTAATTTCTGGGGTCTGATGCTCAAATCCCCCTAGAATCAGCTGATTCTCAGGTAAGATGCTACTGTGTAAAATGGAGATGACTATCATATCATTGAACACAAACAGATGGTATGTGTTAATGGTTAATGGCATATGAAGAAAATTTCACTGAAAAATATTTTTCAAAGATTACATATAGAAAAATGGCAAATCTGCCAACACAACAAAATGGAAGAGGGACAGTCTCATTGGGAGGAAAATGTAACAAAGTCCAACATAGCCAAATTTACTTATATTTATGATACAGTTGTGGGCAGGTATCTTAGAATAATGAAGAAATACTTGCATATTGCCAGATATTCAATGCAAAATTCTTGAACATTCTTCAGACTTATTTCCAAAATGAAATAAGATGTTGTGTCTCATGGATGGGAGAGTTGTCATTTGAATATATTTATAGCATCTTAAAGTCTGTTGTGAGATTCCTGGCCTGTCCCCTAGATTCCTTCATCACTGTATATTTAACTTTATGTCTGTCAGGCATGGCAAGTATCTCAGAATCCTACTGTTCAACCAAGTATCAGAGCACAGAGAAAATAAATAAATAAATAAAAGATCCAACCCCAAAGGGAAAAAAAAATAAGAAATAAAGAAGAAAAAGAGAAAAACTTACAAATCTTATCTGGGCATTCATTCAAAACAAATTCCTTATTCAACCTATAAAATATTGCCAAAAAAACTTGCTATAGCGCAAACACTCAATCATCGAGGAACTGAAAAATTTATGGTGGATTTCCTGCCGATTTGTGGGGCTACTGGATCCTGCTGTGATAAAACCCACAAGAATATGACAGGCATTTGAATAAACCTTTCTATCATGGAACTGAGGTTTTTAAAGGATGAACTTCAAAATTTCTTCCAATTTCTTGGCTTGTGCAGCAAAAAAGAAAAAAAAAATAAGAAGGCGAAGCCAAGGACATCACTAAAAAGGACAAATAAGCATTTTCTTTACTACAATCTAGAGTAGTAGTTGGCTGAGAAGTTCAGACGGACCCAAACTTGTGACCAAGTCAAAGTAAACTCACAGAACCTTTACATTTTGATTTATAGGCCACCCAGGCAACCAGTCATGTGGTACTGACATTATGTGTAACACACCTACCCATTTGCTTTTAAGATAACAAAGATTATTAACCAGCAGCAAGAAACACATCTAACTTTCAGAATACACATTTTGATTTCCAACAGGGTATACACCTGAAGACAAGTGACTGCATTCTCAGAGATTGCCCTCTGCCTTTCCCCTGCTCCCCTATCTGCCAAAGTTTAGTTCTCTGCACTGGGGCCAATGGGCTTTCCTGCCAAACAAATATAAGGAAAGGAAAGGGAAACAGGTCGCAGGGCCAGACTGACCAGCACTGCCTTTGCCACGGAGGAGACAGGAAGCGTGAGCCTCCAGGGGTGACCCTTTTTGCAGCTGTGCCCCTCCCCTTGACACACGAGCACCAGCATGCGCAGTGATCCATGAAGGCAGTGTGAGGGGAGAGAGAGAAAGGTGATGAGTTGACAGCATCTGCTAAAAGACGTCCAGGGAAGCTGCTATTGACGGCGGACAAGCACGACGTTTGGCAATTGGCCACCCGCACCATGTGCAAAAATAGCTTACTTTTTTAAGGATATAAATTGTAAAGGCAAAATTGAAAAAGCGGTGGTGGAAAAAGTAGAGAAATGTTCCTCGTAGTCCCACCATCCAGGTCAACTTTGCCTTTGAGGCTACTCAGGGCACCATAGACAGAGATCTGCATATTGGACCAAGACCACGTATGTTCTCACCACACAGCACTGGGGACTCTGCTACTTCTCGCCTCTCCTCCCACCCCAGACACAAACTGCTACCTTCACATTCACCCCGCAGATAGAAAAATACTAATTTAAGGTATATCAAAACACATTTTATAATGTATAAATATAATACCCAATAGACTCCTAAGAGATATACGGAATTAATCCCACTTGTGAAGACCTTAATATTAGCTCTTTCCTCTTGGGAAGAATTTAAAATCCCACAAAAGCCCTTGATTTATTTCCTTCCTACGCAACAGCAACAAACGCTCACATAATTTTTAAGCAATGTAAAATATCACTTTAATGCTGAATACATGGAGGCAGAGAGAGAGAAAGAGCTCTACTTAGAATGGATACTTGGACAGCGAAGGAAGTACTTAAGGGTCCTATTTCCCTCAACATATGAACATAATGCATTAATGTTGCCTGCCTAGTTCTAGGAAAAGAGAACTCGCCCAAACCAAAGTGTATTTAATGCACATCCTACACTGCTCTTTCACACTGCCCCTTTCAAAGGTTTGTCATCATGGGCACATCGCTTTCTTGTATATTTGAGAAGTAGTGAAATCCTAATCACACAGATACATTTAATTCACCTTGATTTTACATCCAGAAAAACACAATTCATTATTATTAATCCTAAACCAAAAGTTAAATGGGCTTGGATATTATCATTAACAAATGTATCTACTGCATCAAAATGTCGGGAAAAAAAGAATATAAACATCATATATTTATTCCAAGCAAAAGCCTATCAAATATTATAGTCTTTCCATTTTTCCTTATTCATTCCACCATTGGATAATCTGACTTTAATTCAACGTTATTTTTCTTTCCTATCACCACCGATCCAGCTAGTTTTTTATTTGTAGAAAGAGAAAGGTTGGCTTAGGACAAAACAAACAGATAAACAAAACTACTTAAACCTAATTTGGGTTTTTTAAATTAACAATTATAAGTGGGTCACATCAGAGTGGGACTCAGAGGCTCATCTGTTAAGTAAAGTGTGCATAAATCTTTGTTCTCAAATAGACCTGAGTGCCAAAAGCTCAGTGGAAGAATTGTATGTGTATCTAACATCAGTTACTTTATCTTTCAGTGAGGAACACAGGTAAGAGAAAGTTAGAATTACACCAAGTTTCCTGTTTGGCTTAGGATCAAGTTAATATGTGCACTATATTTTTATGGGTGAAAAGCATCATACTAGATATAAATATCACTGAAGCCACAATTATTCTGAATTAACAATTATCCTTGATGACACGGGAGAGTAAGGAGTCAAAGACAATCAGGCCTTCAGAAATAGGAGAAAAGAAACAAAGAAAATTAACATGACTTAACTTTCAAAATATTTTTCAAGGATGCCACAATCTTCCATTAAAATTAATGTACTGGTAGATTTCCCTACACCCACAATCCAGTTAAAATACCGGATCCATCATATCCAAATTTTGTGACAATGGTAAGTCTTCTTCAATCTGTGTGCACATTATGAAATAAGGAAAATGTACTTCCTTACCTCCATTATTTGGAAAATGACACCTTTTAAGTCAATAATGCAACACTTAGAGAAAATGGTACCACAGCAAAATATGACAGCACAGATGATGCAAATTAGTGCTCAAATGGAGAGAATTACTATTCATGTACCCAAAACGTGGTAATTCCAATATTCCCTGCAACCTGTGTTTTGAATGGCACTTAAAATCTCAGTCCTCTACAGAGAATCCAAGTTCTCTCATTTGTGATTTTCCATGTTACTTACTCGTCAATAAATGCCTGAGCACATGACAAAGAAAAAAGATAAGTATTTCTAACAAAGAGGAGATTCAAGTAAAGTTAAACCCTCATTCTCTATCAATTTTTCCCTTTTCTATTCTATTCTGTAAAGTGATTTGAAAAGATTTGTGCTAAGTCCCATTAATGCTAATGCAGGTAGTTACGCCCCATATACTGCTATGGCCCAGGACTGGAACAGCCCCCACTGACTGCCTAACTGACCCTCAGAACTCAGCCTTGCTGGTGATAAAACTGAAGAGTGTCTTGCAATTTCATCCCTTAATTGAGATCCTAGCATATGGCAAGAATCCAAGGCCCTTGCTCAGGTTGTTTATCTTTCAATACTTTCAAGTCACTTACTGGCTGGAAAAGAAACTGCACTGTGATTTAAAGTGAAAGCACTCAGCTTGCTGCTCCTAATTTTTCCTCTTCCTTCTCTTCCTTAAAATCTCTTTCTCTCTTCCTCTACTTTTAACAAATAATAAATGACTATACCCAATGGATCCTCCACTGTGAATAGTTACTATAATGTGATGTCATAAACCAGGTCATTTTTTACAGTAGTTTGGCTTCAGTTACTTTACAACTCAGTTATTTTATTAACTTTTGGTCATCTTTCTTTTTATCTAAACTTTTAATCTCTATAATTCTCAAGGAAAAAATACCCAAATTGTGAGGCAATGTGGAGGGGCAGGGAGAGGAGAGGGAGGAGCTTAATTTTCATTCTGAAATCAAATGAAATAAACCAGCTGCCACAGTTACCATAATCTGTCACAACATGCATGGTTTCTATAATCAAAATGTCCCCGAAAAGGTAAAGAGGAGTAGTGAGGAAGGGGGTGAGGATCGGAAGAGAGAGCAGCATTGTTTATAAAACAAGAACCAACTTTATATAAGAGGATTACATCAATCAAAATTATTATGTAATTAGTTTGGACACACAGACAACTTATAAAAATATACTACAGCATTCTACCATAATGATCGAATGAATTTCAACATATGTTAGCATAACTACAGTCTTTGGCCCTTGACCAATACTACAGTGGTTTTTGTATAAAAGAGTCTTGCAGAGTATTTATTTTTGACCAAGCTTTGTGTGAATGATTTAGAATTCATTCAAAAACAAATGTACTTTGCTTCTCTTTACCTTAACAGGCAACAAAAAACTTCACAACAAATAGGCGGCAGAATTTCCTCTTTGATAACCAGCCAGGGGAAAAACTTGTTATGCAGAGGAATGGACAATACATCCTTGTATAACAAACACACATTTTAAACAAAAACAAGGTTACATATGGTTGTGATGTGGTATTCAACCAGAGCATTTTTGATTGACATGTATATGAATACTGTGATATGGAATGTAAATAGAAAATGTTTCAAATCCAAGTGTTTTAACTTCACATTATGGAAAATAATAAATACTGAATAATGTAATACAAGGTATTTCTATCTTGGGGTTCTAATGACTAACCACTTGAGCTCTGCTTTTGTGGTTTATAATGTCACCAGAACTCTCCATGGAATTATATATAGAATAAATGATAGGCAATGTTGAATTACAAGGCTATCAGCCTATAATACATAAAGTAAGTACCTAATATAGCCATATAAATTATAGGCTTTTATGGCCTAGCATTTTACAGCATAATGTCACAAACTGCAGTGCTACAATATATTGATAAAGGATATGATATCACATTAGGTTTCAAAAAAAATGTCCCTGGCACTACATTAGAGCCAAATTATTTCACAGAATCACAGGCTGAGAGCCGGAAGGATCCTTGGAGGATGTCACACTCAACATTCCCCCACAGTCACCACCCAAATGCAGGCACCCCCTCATCCTTGCTCCATAGTCCCGACAGATGGCCGTCCAGCCTCAGACTCCCAGCACCGAGAATAATAGGGGAAAATATCAGAGGAATGCCTCAAACATATACATGTAATAAAGACAACACCAGCATTTAGAAGCAAATGTAAAGATTAAATGCCCACAGTATAGTTGCATGCACAGCACAATACTGTCTAATGGTTCACACATACACACTCACACACAGTCATACTGTTACAAATAAATAGACCTCTCTCTTCATTGTTTACAAGGAGTAACAAGGAATATGAAAAAAGGACCAAGACTTCTTTCTAATATCACTTTGTATTTCCTCCTTTTGCCTGTTTCAGGTACAGTAATCATCACCTGATGGGATTCCACCCCTTCACTCTATCACACACACACACAGACACACACAAACACACACACACAGTCAGATCCAGTACGATACACAGGACCACTGGATTCTGAAGGACTCCACAATAAAACCCTCATCTAGTACTTGTGAGGTTTTCTGCAAACTATACAGATAACGCATAAACACTGAAACAACCTCATTTGTGTCTGACTAATTCTTTTCTCTGTATAAAAACAATTATAAACAAAAGTAAATAGTATTGTCCTATTAAGAAGAATGGATTTTTCCCAGCCTTCTTGGCATATATTTCCTTTGAATTCACTAATTCCAGAGAGTATTTAAGGATAACATATACTAATACAAACCATGGACCCAATCACATCAGTGCAAGGGCTTCTAAGAACTATCTCAGTCTCTCTCTCCCCCAAATCCATTACCGCCCATACTGTCAAATCCTTACTTATATGTATTCTAAGCACATCACTCCTTATACCTGTTTTGCCCTCATTTTTTCCTTCCTGATTGTGAAATTTCTTTTATGTCCTATCAACAAACAATAGACTTAGGTGTGAAGAGTTGAGACACATAAATTAGTATTCCACAAACATTGAATGTCCTATCCTGCTATATATAGCTTAATTTTTGTGTGGTGCCTTATCTGCAGAAACTTTTTCCTGGGAAATCAGGAACAGAGAATAATGAGAGAAGCAAGAAAGTCTAAAACACGTGAGGAAATCATTATTTATGTAAACCTACTTTGGTTTTGTGATTGTTATTTAATACAAATACTAAATGCACTGCTAGGGGTGGGAATGTTTTCCTCGTTCCTGGCACAGAAGGTAAGTGGGAGGATTTCACTTTCTATCTCAAGTAAAACCTTGGCCCAAATTAACACTGTTGACACAAATCTGAAGTTTGTTCCAGAGGGTACATTTCATGGAAATGCAAAATGTTGAACATAGTAAAAAGTTTATTAATGACTTACTCTACATAGTAATGACAATGGCTAACCTTTAGTGAAAAATATGTTCTAAACTGACCCGGTGCTTAACATATGCAATCTCCTTAAGGGAACCCTACAAGGAGGGTACTATTACTACCCCTGTTTACAGAAACACAGGCACAGAGGGGTTCAGTAACTTCCTCGAATCACACACCTACTAAAAAGTGCTGCTAGAAATTGTGCTCAAGCAATCTGACTTTCCTTTTATAAACACTATGATATACAGTCTTATCAAGAAGACTACGTGTGGCACACCTGAAGAGGTTAGTGACTGCCCAGTTCAGCTCAGAGTATCTTATCAGGCAGGAGGCTATTATAAAGCACACTGTCAAAAATAACAGAAGGAATCACAGGCGGTACTTAATCAGCATTTATTAGAACCCTGCTGGCCTAAAACTAGCAGAAAAAAATCCTCTTAACATCCTCAGCAAAGGTTTTTACCTTTCAAAATGGGATCCTGTTTCTAAGAATCTTGAAAATAGCCTTTGCCCCCTTCCTGAGAGAATAAGTCAGTTTTAAGGAAGTTCCCTCCAGTTGAGAACTATAGGACAATTCTGTTTAAGAATCCAAGGTTTTCTGAAAAAAAACTCAATTTCATTTCCTAAACTTTCTAGAGTTTGGAAGGTAAAATTGAGAACAGAAAACACCTATGAATATTTTTATTAGTACTTCTTCCAGCTAAAACTTCCCCAAACTTTTTTTGGTGGCATCAACTGCCTATGAAGCCCAAGGGATCGAGGCAAGAATGCAGAAGCCAGAAAGGAGGGAGTGTGGGGATGAAGGAGAAGAGGAGGGCTAGAGAGGACTGATGGGGTGCTGGGGAGGAGCAGGCGAGAAACTCACGCATCAAAACCACAGGAAAGCCAGCAGAGTGCCACCAGCACCTCAGGCCACTAGGCCAGGGAGCAAAGTTCAGGCTGGGCAGGCAGGGTCCGATGCAGGAGTAGGCAGTTCAGTATTTGGAAAGAGGAAGTCAACAGAGCTATGCTCCATCCTGCCAGCCAAGTGCAGAGCCACTAAAGGGTGAGCTTGTACACGTGGGTGTGTGTGGGGGGGGAGGTGCGCGCACACATGCACACGTGTGAGTGTGTGGGGGAGCCAGGAAATGCAAGGCAATGTGAAAGTGCCAAAAACAATATTCCATCACCAACGTGACCAGGTATCAGAGGGATCTTTTTGAAAGAGCCAGTCAGAAGCTAAAAAGAATTAAGTTGAATTATATACAAAATGCCACACCTAAAATAGAAATATTATTTTAGTAAGAAATCCTGCTCTTTTTTTTTTAAATACCATTTAGGGCTTTACCAGGGACACCTGCAAATAAGAAAAACAAAACAAAACCAAATCCAGCAAGAATAGAGCACTTTCCCATTGACAAGGATAGCAAAGAACATAGAAGATTTCTAAGTGAAAGGCACCACGTGGAGTACAGATAAAAGAGCTTTTAAAATTTTTAGGGCGCCAGATTCAAGTGTTCCAGTGGATACTTAAAAGTGCTTAAGCACAAAACACTCGCCTCAAATGCATTAAGCACACAGAGAATGACTGTAACCACAGTGTGCCTGCTTTGTGCAAAGGGCAGCTGGTGCCTCTTTTTGTGTAATGAACAGGGCAAGTGCTATCCTATGAAAGGACAACCAAAATCTCATAGGAAGGCTGGCCTGAGCCTCCAACGCATATCAAAAATCACCTCTACTCATTACTTTTTTCTCAGTGAAGAATCTCCACTGGGCACCTCACTTTGAAAAGTTGCCTCCTTCTGTCTAAGGAAGAATTTTATCTCAGTCACCTGGTTTTACACATCATACATCTGCACTCTTGCCCCTCCTACTCATGAGGATTGCTCTGTCTTAAGCTTAACCCTTGAATGAGCCAGTGTTTAGCAAGAGTCACAATCTGAGTCTAATCCAAGGACTCTCCCTGGTCTCTGGTCCAACACTGGCTAATTAAAAGCTGAGGTTGGTCTCCAATTACTGGGCCACAATAAACACTCTTATAAAACCCTCACAGGGTTTTGCTGTATCAGCAAGAACATTAGTTTAAAAACATCAACTATACCCCCTTCAAGTTTATGTGTCTGCACTAAGTGTAATTAATTTCATCATCTTCATGTTTCACTAGAAAGCTTTTCAGAAAAGACAGGAAAATAATTCAATAGCTGAACACAGCCTTAAATTGAAAACATGAAATAATGTGCTGTTGTAATAATCTCAGTATACTATAAATATGGGTAAATTTTAAAACATCTGACCCTTTTTATCTTCAAAAATAAAGACCTGAATTCCTCCTATCATAGTTGACTAGAGTTTAGAATATTATTATAATTTGCCAAATTCCAAAACAGTTGGTGTTTTAATCCCTCACTGCTTTTAAACTGAATTGGTTAAAAAAAAAAAATCGATGTCTGGAGACAGCTCTATGAATGTAGCCACACCTAAAAAACAAGCCAATACTTTTTTTTTCCCCCAAAAAAATCATGAGCAGCAACAGCTGGAACTGTTTTACACTAGACGGCTGAGTTCTGTGAGAATGTTCCTTGTCTTTGTCTGTAAAGCTGAAAGAAGCTGGACTCAAAGGTAGTGTTCGGTCCCAGGAGGACTCTGGGTAAACATGAGCCCAGCCCCCAGCTCCCTCCTGATAAGGTCAGGTGACATGGTGTCAAAAGACAGCCAAGGAAAAATCTAGAAAAGTGTACACATAAGGAGGATATTTTTCTTTCTCTTTAACAGAGATAATAAAGAGCAAAAATGGACTTCAAATTTTCTTGTTCAGTTAAAATTTAAGAATGGAAGCCCTTCCTCTCTCTCACTCTTATAACTCTATGCATGTATGCATGCATGCATTTATGTATGTATTATGTTTCTACACACACACAAATCCACTGCTCTAGCTATACCTAACCTACAGAATTAACGCACATCTGATTTTAGAGCTGGCCTATCCACTCTAAATTGTCACCACAACCTGACTTTCTTGGTGAAATTCAACAGCAGCAAAATACAACATGCCACCTATAAAAATCAGTGAAATCATTTCGTCAGAAAACAGCCAAAAACACTTGAGTATTTCCAGAAGCTGAGTTGAGAAGAGAGGGAGCTGAGGGCTGGTGGAAAATAAAAAGGAAAGAAAGAGTCATGGGCATAAAGAAAGTCTTCAATAAAGTAGCGAGAATTGGAAAGGAAAGTAGCAACGTCACAAGTTATGAAAAGGGAGAATACAAAGCTTGACAGGCAGACGCAATAAAAGAAAAGCACTATAAAAAAGAGAAAGAGATGAAGAAATATTTCCAAGTAACTGAGACAGGTACAGCGGGAGTATAAAAAAAGACACAGCTAAGGATGGAAAGAAATAAGATGAAACTGATGATGCACCTAAAAATAAGAACAACTTTTTGCACGTAAACAAAAGAGGTTTCTAGAGAGGGAGAATACACAGACACACACACACGTGCATGCGCGCTCTCTCTCTCACACACACACACACAAGGAGGCATCAAGCCTCTGACTATTTCAAAAGCCACATCTAAAATTTCATTAAAAAGAGCCCAGCTGCTTCCTTACCCTGACTTTGTCTTTAAGGACTTAGCTAAGCTGAAGGAGTGGCCAGAAAAAGAAAAAAAAAAAAAAAAAAAAAAAACACTTCAACCCATCTCTCTCAAATTCTTTTATTTCAGCAATGCATTAAGCAATCTCCCTGCAGAGTTATTCTCTTCTTCCTGGTGTGGATAAAGCTCCCCCTGGGGAGCTCTGTAATTTCCAGCTTCTCCGAATTCAGGTATTAGTAAAGACCGCTTGGGGACGCGCAACAATATAACTCTACATTTTCAGGCATTCGGAGAGAACCCCCTAAGGGTCCCAAGTTCAAATTTCTGAAATGTAGGCATTGTAAAAGGAACCTCGGGGGACTCCAGCAATAGAAATCTGCTGAATTCAAAGCATTTCCTAAGCCCTGGCAGGAGCCTTTGCTCCCACTGGAGGCTTTTTATAAAACATGTGTTGCTGACATGTTGACAGATTGCTCAGTGAAGTGTTAGGTGCATACACAGGCTGGCCATTTAGGGGGACATCAGTTTACCCTTCATCTCTACCTGAAGCACCATGTTTTATACATTACCCGAGGACAGGCAGAAAACAGACACTTTCCAACAAAGTATAGTATCACTTGGCAAAAGACAACCACCCCCTCACACACACCTCTGTGCACCACCTACAAAATGACAGACAGATTCTGTAGTCGCACTTCACACACACACACACACACACACACACACACACAAGCACGCATGATCACACGCACATGCACAGGGCTGTGCAGGATCTCCCCAAATCACAAAAAGGTCAGAAAATAAATTAAGTGTACAGTGCAAGGCCCAGGCCTGAAATTGCCTCCATGTATCAGGCCTGCCACCCTTTTGCTACACAGGCCAGAGCTCTGAGGGTATAATGAGCAAAGGAATTTTCTAATGACAGCTGACTGTTGGGAGGTAATCTGATCAAAGGCCAATATTAAATCCAACTTCTGCTCATATCAGGGTATTAGTGATGTACGACTTAATAACCCAGCAGCTCCAAAAGTGCTGCCGTGGCAACAGGATGGAAATTGGGATAATAATGTATTCATGGTGCTGGCGACCTGGGGCTGCAGTGCGCGCTCTCAGGGGAGGGCACTTCACCCTGAGCCAGACGTGTCTGGGCAAAATCACTTCACAAAGGACAGGAGTGGAATACTGAAGAGCTCTGGCACTGATGAGAGCGTCGATAAGGGGAAGAGCGGAATGAAGGGAAAGGAGGGAAGGAAAAACACTTTGAGCAGAGGAGCTTGAGTGGTGCTTCTCTGAAAAACTGATGGGGCTCAAGAAGCTCTCCCGACAAGTGCAACCCAAATGGATAATTATTAAATGAACGTAAAACTACACTCTCTGCAAAGTGCCGGGGGATGAGCCGCACCCGCTTGCATAAAATGACAAGATTTGCACATCAGCCTCTATCGGCTTCCAGCGCCCTAGCTACCACTGCAAGAGGTGGGACACTGTCTGTCACCAATGAAACACCCATTCTTCTCAATTTAAACACATCTCCAATCTCAGCTACTATTTTATTCCTAGAGAAAAATAAGTATTTAAGCACAAAATAAAGGTCCTACATTAATCAGTCACATCTTATAGGTGGCATCCCTCTCTGATATTAAAAATAACCTCTATTTTTCTTTTTCTTAAAATAGAATCAGAGTAATAAAAGACACCTTTTGGGAAAGAGGAGAGAAAAAAGGGACTCAGGGGCCTGCAAAGGGGAGTGGGAAATTTAATTAAACAAAAAGAAGGGCAGAGGACACAAGCTTGGGCCAAGGCATCTCAGCAGTTAAACGCATGCCCACCTAGTCTAATCTAGCACAAGATCCCCCCGACTCCCTGCACTGAGGAAATGAAAACACATACAGAGGTGATTTCAATTCCAAATATCTTTTGCAAATTACATCATGTGGGACTTACATTTGCTGAAGACATCTTTAGAATATCAGTGAATATTCCAAAAGACATGGATGGACCAGGCACGTGCTTTGGGGAGAGTAGTAGAAAATGGCCCATTTTTCTTATCTAGCTTGAAATACCCTCTTTTTGCTACAAGGAAAAGGCTTTCTCTGTAAGTAATACAGAATATCCTCAAAGAACAAAGAGACCAAACAGACCAAGCAAACTTGGTAAAAACGTGGCCTCAAGAAACACTCCTGGGGGGCCCGGTCGGCTTCTCCTCTGAGGAAAGTGACTCTGCGTAATCACTCTGACGTGCAGTTGAAGGCAGTGCAGCAGATCCTAATTTCTTATTCTGCAGTGCCTGATGCCAACAACGTACACATTGTACTCTTAAGCACTCTTCCTGCCTTTCCTAGGATTACAGATAATTTGCTAGTTTCAGAGTGTACTTATTACAGGACTGTCAGAGGAGTTTTTGTTTCAACAACACGTTAACTTTACTGCACTTATAAAAAACATTATGTGTCCCCTGTGATTCTGTGTGTTTAAGAGCAGCGAAATGTTATTGATCCCGGTGTGACAAATCAAGAGTTAGGTAATGTCTACAAAACTCAATTTTCTGCAAGACATAAAAACCCTTTTTATGAAACCCCTCCCTAAGAAATTCAGGAGAAATTCAGGAGGAAAAAAAAATGAGTCTAAAGGTCAGCAACTATTTCTCATTAATGTAATCTAACTCTATTCTAATGACAGGCACATGACCACAGAGGCCAATTTAAACTAATATTTACTTTCACTACTGTAAAAAATATCTGCAGGAAATTTAAAAAATGACTTTGATACAACTAGCAATCTTCCCCAGAAAGAACATTCAGCTGAAGCCAGCTTCCTCTCACTAAGCGCTGTGTGACTTCAGATTAACACACAGGCATCCAACTTCTTGCCTAAGCATTAAGATTACCTGCTTGTATCTTTCTACAATAGACTTTCACAGAACTCATTTGCTTTAGAAATGTCATAGTGCTGAAAACATCTCATTCTGATTCACATGAAATCTCTTAATTCCCATGATTGTTTTCCTCTCAGAAAAGAAAGAATACTGAAAATGTCTCTCAATAGTTGCAGCAAGAAGAACTGTAAACCTGGAAGGTAATAGGAAAAGAGGAAAAAAATGAAAAAAGCTCCACTGCGTAACATTAATAATCTGGTTGTGATTTGTACAAAATCCATTTGCATCCATAGAAATTTCATAACTCTGCATACATATTTGGATTTTCCCCCAACTGTTCAGGGACAGTGAGCAGTGATACTCCATTTAATTAACAAGCAAATGTGATGCCCTTCGATGTGAACAATACTGAGCCAATTGCTTAAGTTCTTACAAAGATAAATGTACTACAAGCACCACTGTACTAGCACAGAATATCAGAGTAGTCATCTTCCATCATTTTCCCCAGCAAACTTTAGTCTCTGACAGTGCTGGTCTTCTGTCCACCTCCACCCTCAACTCTTTCCTTTTGGGTTTTAACTTCAGTGGGGAAATTTGTTTTCCAGCTCCATTGGTAGCTCACTCTTTCTCTGTTATTTTCTCTCCTCTTTTTCCTCTACTGCATTCATCATTATTCAGCTGCATTATAACACTTAAAAAAAAAAAAAAAACAGCTTTGAAAAAAAAAAAAAAAGAAGAAGAAATCATTTGATTTTCATTGCCCTGGAGAGAATTAAATACCCCCAAGGAAAAATTCTGGTACATTCTCTGCACACATTTACATGCAGCCAGTGAAGTAAACATTTCCATAATTGCTCACTTCAGAACACGTTACCCAGTTCCTAGGTACAATAACTGTCAGGAGTCAATGAGGAATAAAGAATTTTCCTGAATCCTTGCACATAACCTGACTAGCATTAATAACTCCACAGTTGTACATAAGTTAAGAAATGGATTGCTGCCAGACATCAGCCTTGCTCTGAACACTCTAGCCATGTGCTCTTCATACTGCCATTAACAAAATAAATATGTTTTTTTTTTTAACTTAAGGCTATTGATAATAAAAGCATTCTTTACCTTCCTTCCACTTAGAATAACAGGCAATAGCCAAAACTATAGCTTTTTTTTAACCTTGGAAATTATAGCAACAACATATGGCTTCCATTTACTTCCAATTTTACCCGTACTGTGAGCTTCTTTGGTGAGGTTGTCTTCTATTGCTAAATGACAAAATGAATGATGAAATTCAGTTGCTATGCTAGAAAAACAAAAAACAAACCATGGTGGTTAATCCCTAAGGAAAACTGGACTTCAGTTATGAATCATCCTTACCAGCAATCTTGTAAATCTTAAATAAAAGTCTTTAGGTCCTAAAAGTATTGTGAATTAACATGATTTTCTTTTAAACCACCGGCAGAAGGGATTTTCCTCCCTCTCCAAGCCCTTCACATTGAAGGTGAGAGAGCATGCCACCAGCCCTCAGTGATTATCTGAACAGAACTGGCCTTGTGCTAGAGACGTAAAGGAGTAAGGCAAATACCAAACCTGCTTTGTTTTTACTGCATGCTTGCAGGAATCCTCACATTGCTGAGACAACACTGAGGTGCTCGGGAAGCTCATAATACAGCCATCCCATTGGCTGTTATAGTATTAGTAATTTTTCTACAAAATGAAAATGCATATACTTTGTTATCAGATAAATCTTTATGAGTTTCCTCCATCTCTCCCCAACCAACACATTCCCTGTTCACCCCCAACTCTCTTGTGTGTCCAAGACCTACTTAGTCTTTTTGATGACTCCAGATACACAGTCATTGTCTAAGCAGGCTGTGACAAGGTCTCAGTAAACAAAACATAAATTCAAAATTGGGGGGACATTATTTTTTAATTTTAAAAATGTGGCTAGCTAGACAATCAACTTCTGCAGACAATAAAAGTGTAGCTCTGTGTGTTATAAACTATTTATGACATGTTCAAGGAAGTTTTTCACCCAAGCAGAAAATATCCTTTTAATAAGCCCTTTTTACTACAACACACTATTATTGGTCTCTTCTTTATTGTTGTTTTCATAGTTTCAGCATAAATATAGTGCAAAAAAAGACAGGAACCAATGCTGCACACAACTGAAATGTTACACAATTTTCTAAAATGATGAATAAAATTAAAACTGCCTGTCAAAGCAAAATGAAAAGCAATTTTGTTTGCAATTTTCATAGCAGCTATGGAAAAGCAGCCAAATTGATGAACTCCATGCAGTCTGCAGTTTATAAGCGTCCACAAGAACTGAGGAAGGTGCTTTGATTAGTAATAATATCAAGAGGAAGTGCAGCTTAAAATTCAGAACATTCTGGCCTAGTTGCTGGCCTTCTCTGAAAGACAAATTTTGTTTTTTCCTCCCCAAAAGTGATCTAAGAGTTAATATCAGGCTATCAAGATGATCATACACACCTTAGAAAGCTGGTGTTTTATTCCAAGTTTAAATTTCATCAGTCATTCCAGGCACTAACACCTGTGAAATATGCACTCTATGCTCTTATTCCTGGGCACCTTGCTGGGAGTACCAACTGCAGAAGGGAAGACAAAGAGGGGCTGACACCACTGTTTGCTACCAAATTTTAACTAAGGACAATTTCTAACTGAGTTCTGAAGCACTGTAGGCCACATTCTTGGACAAAAGGTTGAGTGAATGAATGAATGAGTGAATACGTAAATGAATTCACTTCTATCACTGTACTCCATTTTGTTTATGATATCCAAAATTTGATTTAGATGAAACATAAAGCTTTGTGGGATGCCTCAGGAAAGGCCAGTAATGGAACTTCTGCTACGGAGGGACAACATTAGTCACATTACTGAAACTATTAATATGCTTGCCAAATTGCTGGGGCTCCACTGTAGAATTATATCAAGATATAATTGAATAAAAAGAAATTAAGGTTTTTTCACATTCAGCCATAAATAATGCCCCAGCAAAATTCTACTCATTGAAAGTTGTCCACGGCTGACATTCATTTCTCTGTCTAAAGCAAAAACATACAAAAGCACGAACATTTCATTAAAGTGAGCATTTCTACACTCCTTTGGAAAAGATATCAATTAAATGAAACAAAGTAAATCAATGTTCCCTATCAGCATTGTGGCTTAGGAAAGCCTCCCAAATCCTCATATGGAATGTTTGAATGTGGCCATCTTATTTGACAATATCCCTTGATATTGTCATTCACAGGTAAAATTAGTGGGATTAAACACAGCCACGTGACAGTAAATTATGAATCTGAGCTTCAGATATGCGATTACAGTAATTTATAGCTAACTCACCGAAAGCTGAAGTTCCTGGTTAAGCAGTGAGTTGACTTAGGAGGCTCATCTACCAGCAAGAGAAATAGAGGTCAGCTCTCTGGGTTTTGCCTTCAAACACCCAAAGATCCCCAAGTCAATAAATGCGACAGTTCGTGCAGACAATTCTACTCTCAGTAGTCATTTGCCACCCTCCTTGCCAAAACCTAGGCATGCTGCATTTGCACGTAACTTATATAACATGTCCCTCTACAAGTGGTAGTCCCATTTTTCAATTGAGGAAATGGAGAAAAAAGTAGAATTTCTGAGATTCCAGAAAAAGATAACCAAAACCCCATCTCAATACATCTGCACTTGAAAGGTTGTTGGGATTTAAGACATTTCTATCTCAGTCATTTGGAATTTCCAATCATTGCAACAAGAGAAAAAAAAAATCACTTTTTCAATTTCTTTTAGTCAAGAAAGATGTTAGTACCTGGAAGTATCTGGCACATCACAGACACTTGATTAATACTTATTGAAAGGAAGAAAATAAAGAAAGGGAAAAATAAAAGAAGCCTAAAAAATAAAGTGTCATCAAGGGTTATTTTCTTAAACTGCCACATATTATTTGCCCTAGAAAATAAAGAGAAGGTTTCTGACTTGAATTAAGTCAGATGAGCATGTCTACCCACACATGTGCATGTTACCTGCCAGCTTCCTGCTTTCTGCTATATCCCATCAAACTGTAATGCTGACTCAGATGTCAGACACTACATTCTGGTGAATCTCATATGTTTAATGTGAAAATATTTCTAATTTTGCTTCATCGTTCTTTGAGATCGGGCGCCTGAGTCACCATCTGCACATGTCATGGCACTTATATTTCAGATGAGTTGCCTTAATTTCAGGGCACAGTAATAGAGGATATTCACAAAAAGGATTCTTCCAAGAAACTCTTCCCAACACTGGTATTTTTAAAACCTACCCACGGCCTAATTACGTTTCCTCTTGTGTCCCTTAAGTAAGTAGCTTGTGCACAGGTACAAAGAAGTGGGTGCCTTAGGTGGTAAATAATGTGCTTATCATGTAATGGATGGGTACAGATAACAGGGAGGCAGGATGTTGTCAGCGTGGTCAGGGAAACAGTCCCATTAGACATGAACATAGGTCTTCTGTTCTTGTTTCTGCCACTACCAGCGGCAAAATCTTGAACAAGCTACAACTTTACTTGGCTGCAGTTTACTCAAATGTAAAAGTAGGAGACAAGAGGATTATGTGCTAAAGCAGTGGCTTGCAAACTATTTTTATTTTTTCTTTAAGAAAAATTTTAAATAGAAGTCCAAGATAAATAAAACTGATAAATAAAACCACCCGATCTGAATGCAAACTGCCCCGACAGCCCCATTTCCCACTTTCTTCTCCTCAAACTGTTGGAAGTTATGGAGTTCCCCAAAGCACAGTTTGAATCTACTGTACGGAATGATCTCCAAGGTCACTTCCAGGTCTACTGCCCAATGGTTTCCCCATGTGTATTTTTCCTTTCTTTCTAAGTCAATACATTAGTTTTCTCAGCTGAAAGTAAATAAATTAAAAAGGGGAGATAACAGAACATAATACAATGAAAAAGCTCTGGATACCCTGTTGCTTAGTGGTCATTTTAATCAATAATTAAATTAAAGAAAAATCATACATACAATTCCATTCCTCACCATAAAATATCTTCCATCACACAGAGATTATTACCAAACACTCCTCTTCCTTTTGCCCAATGAGAGCTCCAAAAAGGGTTGTTGCTGTACTAACAGATTTTCTTGCTTGTGTGTGTGTGTACACACACACACATACACAAATTCTTTAATTTCTTAGAGGTCTCTAAGCAGACATTACCAAGAAATTTACACTAGAGAATCAATCAATCATTGCTCCAGGAGTACAATATTTAAAACTAGCTTTTCTGGATTCTACCTCAAGGTGATCTCACTATTGCAGCTCTTTAGAGATTTAACAACAAAATTATTATTTCCAAACTTTAATTGAGCTTCTTAAGATAGGTATTTATGATACTCTTCACAACACTTGAAGATTTTATGCCCTACAGTGGAATAGTTGGCTGTTTTGTTAGTATTCATTTTTATATTTCAGGTATTTAAATAGCATTGTATGGTTTTATCTGGAAAATAAAAATCAATTTAGCAATTTGTTTTCAGCAAATGGTGCTTCCACAGTTTCTTGCATACAATATAACCTTCAAGCCATCCATTTAAAGCCTCTACCTAGGATATTTTATGACTGCCACATGATTTAAATTAAAAATCCATTTTTAAGACATAATTCTTTTTCAAAAAGTAGTGCCTTATGATTAGCAAATTAAAGATAAATTTTTCTTGCTTGCTTGCAAATAATTTCTTTAATCCAGAGCATGTGAAGTGAACTCCAGTTAATGAATATTATCCTTGGTAAGCAGTAACCTAGAATCTTAAAAGGTTCATTTTTATCATTGGTATTTTGAAGTTGCAACTTTGATCCATATCAACATAAAAAAGAAATGATTTTATTAACATTCTCTTTCATTACTGGATAATACTCTGCAATGCTGGTACTACTGGGGAACTATTAAGGGTCCCCCTTAAAGAAGAATTCACAATGATTTTAAAATAATACGAGCAATAAAAATTTCTTGGTTTCTCCAGATAAGACAAGGATTCTCATTTTTTTCCCTGCTGTTAATTTTCTGCTGATCCTCTGGTCAATTTGCTTCTAGGTATGGTTCAAGAGACTGCTTCAATCAATAAAGAGGCATAAAGCATGGGAAAATAATTATGCTACAAATTACTTATCAAATTTGATTCTAAAGGCCTAGGATATCTTTTTCTATGACTCTAGCAAAACAGGTTTTTATTTTTTAATTTTTAGACACTAGTAGCAAAGCCTATTTTTCACCATGTGCAGATTACACTTGAATGAAACAAAAATGGACATATTTGGAGGCAAATCTGTCTACATGTTTTTTGTGATTGCCTTATACCTTGAGAAGCAGGCTTGGGCACAAATCTTTCTATATTGCTATCTCTGACATTCCTTGTCTTTTTCACATAAAGTTTCTTTTTAAAAAATTGGTGAAATATACATACATAAAAGTACACAAAAACAAATGAGCAGTCTAATTAATAATTGTAAACAACACTCTTGTGGCTACTACACTAGCCTAGAAACAGAATACTGCTAGCACCTAAAAAGTCCCCCATGGGCCCCTGCTCATCAACATCTATTCCTTTTACCCTTGAGGCAACCACTAACCTGACTTTTATGATAGTGGTTTTCATTCTTTCTTTACTGTTATCCCACCTACATATACAACCCTAGACAGTACAGTTTGGTTTCGCCTAGTTTTCAACTCTGTATGAATGGGTTCATACTGAATGTATTCTTTGTTGTCTTGTTTCTTGAGTCAACTCTACGTTTGTGGGGATTATTCATGGTGTTGAGTGTGGCCATAGTTCGTTCATTTTCTTAGCTGATAATATTCCATTATATGACTATGCACAGTTTATCCATTCTATTTTCTGGACATTTGTGTTGTTTCTAGTTTTGACTATTGCAGACAATGTTGCTATGAATATATATGTACATGTCTCCCACACACATGTTTCTCCAGGGTATGTAGAAATTAAATTGCTGAGTCATAGACTTTATACATCTTTAAATTCATTGGACAGTACCAAACCATTTCCCCAAAGGAGTTCTACCAATTTGTACTCCCACCAGCAGTGTCTCAAAGTACCCATTACTACACATCCTTGTCAACACTTAGAATTGTCACAGTTTGCTAATTTGGTGGATAGGTAGCCCAAGATATTTTACGTTCATCACATCCCTTTTTACCTGGATTAAAAGCACTGCACAATTATGACAAGATGGAATTAGCTGGAGGAATGCCCTCCTATTCTCATCCAATTTTAGACCTTGTGACTTAGAAACCACAGTCTTACTCTATTCCTTTCCTTTTCATTCCTATAACTTTACAAAATAGACTGTGTGGATCTATAAGCCTTGGTAATACTATCTGACTTGATAGAAGCACAAGGCATGAGAAGTATAATTCCTCAAAAAGAAATTACTGCTATCTGCCACTACTCTCCTCTGTAAATGCTATTTTATTTGGTAATACTACAAATAACACTTGAATCATCTATACTGAGACAGTTTTGCACACTTTGAGCACCAATTTCATGTATGCAAGTGGTGTATATACTATTTGTCTCAACATGCTATGAATTTGGGATCTGACATTATCTATTTCTGCAAAAATACACAGACACTTTATTCTAATACAAGGGTATATCAAAAAGTTCATGGAAAAACAGAATTAAAAGATAATATGAATCTTTCCATGAAATTTTGAATAACTTCATAGAACCCCATTGCTGATGGTCTTGAGATTTAAGCCTCCATAAATTGGTGGGTTCCTATGGAACAGGAAAAGAGAATCAGAGAATTTTTCTTGAACAAACATTCTTCCTTAGTGTTTTGAACTTCTGGGATCGCACTGTGGGATGTTTACACTGAAGCTCATGTCTAACCTCCTTTCTTCCTCTGTAATACCTCCTTTTCCTCGAGGTCAAGTTCAAGTCTCCCTTGCCATGAAGTAGGCCTTTCTGGAACATGGTAAACCCCACTTAGTTCTCATGTCTTGACTATACACTTTGGAGCTTAATTACATTTTCTAGACTGTATCTCTCTATACTTAGTTGTGCTTAATTATAATCACTAGACAATAAGCTCCTAGAAAGCAGGAACATTTATTTATGTCTTATTCAAGGCTGTATCTTCAGTACATGAAATAGAGCCTGGCACATAACTCGTGCTCAATAAATATGTATCCAATGAATGTATAGAAAAGAATATCTTATGTTCTTCTGTAGTTGTCTAATGTGTAGGTGTGGTCACCAATGAGTTGTAAAGGCTTATAAGCAGCAACCATTTGTCTGTTTGTTTGTTTGCTTCCCTCACATCATTAAAGGTAATATATAACGAATTGAAAGGGACCGTAAAACAAGACCCACATTCTTTAAGGTATTCTTTCAAAACATCTGAAACACATCCAACGAGTCAAGAAACTAACAAAGATACAGGAAGAGCACAAATATCTGGCATTTATACTTTGTAACCCAGTTTTGCTAACAGAGATGTTACAGTAAGTGTATGCTAATCAGATCTATGACAGTTTGCACAAAATCAATTTCTAACATTCAAGTTATGACAAAACCATACAAACTTCATATCAAATCCTTCCTTCTTTGTTTATTTAGTCTCATCCATATTAAAAGAAATCATTGTTGGAGTGTTTTGAAAATGTATGACTATAATACAGTTTGCCACTAGAAAATATAGAACATGAATATGAATACTACTAAATGCAGTATGACTTAAGAAGTTAACGATATTACCATACTATGACGGTTCTGCCTGAATGAAATACCTATTCTACTGTACTACTGTCACAGAGTGGACACAGACTGTAGGTCCTTGAAGAAAACTGCAAATAGAGAGAAACAGTTTCTCCACCAGTTCTGAGATAAAAGCCCTGTTTTTAAGACATTCATACATTTATTCATTTTTCTGCAAAAAGTAAAAATATTTCAATGAATTTCAGACATTTCCTTTTTTTCTACTATTAGAACAGTCTCCGTAAATTCTTAGTAGCAATCCTACGGTAGAAATCTTTCCCACTCTTAGACTTTCCAATTGAATCATTCATAGATTAGTACATTCATTCATTCAAACATTTACTGAGGACTCACTATACACTAGGTCCTGGGCTAGGTGCAACACATTCAATCATTCTCCCACTCTAGATGAAAAGCTGATGATGTTTTATTATACAGATTCTTTTCATTATTGTGAAACATCACTGCTCTTAATTACTACTGAGTTATTATTGTCAGAGAAAACAGATTAGTCTTTAGTTTCATTTAAATCATAGAGAAAAAATGTACATGATCACACAAAGAAATACAAAATTTACAAAAGCTTTGGACTGTACTTTCAATTCAATCTGTCAGTTCTTCTAAACAATGTCCTAGTCAAAAGTCTCTGCCAATTAATGAACCCTAGACCAAATGAAACAAGCAGAATATATCTTTCAGATATATTCTGCCTGTGTTCTGGCATGTGGACTGGGTCAGAGTAAATTTGAGATTAGACCTTAGGCCCCTTAGGCATTTCTCTCTCCAGCTGCTGTTACTAAAGCAAGTCTAAGACTCAAATAAGGAGATCCAATTACACTATACATCCTTCCTTCTCTCCTATCACAAGAGAAAGTGAAGCAGACTACCCCACGACCCCTAGGACTTTTGTTCCCCTATAGGATGCCTTTGATACTCAGTTTCCCCACATATTTCATATTTTAAAAACAGGACAGTTTGGTGATCAGAGTTGCATATTATATGATTTCCTTGATCCAACCTAGGGATTGCATTGGCCCTATATACTTCTAGTAACAATAATCACAATGAAAGACAAGATACTAGATCTAGTAGGTTTAAAAGCAAATCACTGGAGAAGGAAATAACTTCTTATGCTGCAAAAATTGGAAGCAATTCAGAGGTAGTGACTGTGACACACCCATAGATAGCTTCACTGAGTGAAATTAAATCATTCTAAAGCTTCACTTAAGATGCAGGATCATGTAGCTCTTCAAAAGAGTAAGCATGCCCCAGAACAATGCAGTGTTGGCTCCCTGCCAGATGACCAGACCACAGACATGGATACACCTTGGACAGCGGACATCCTGGGCGCAGTAGCAGCAAAGTTCTAGCTCTTATGTGGAAATCCAGCAAAGAAAAACAATCTGGAGCGCATGTGATCCAGGTTTGTCATCCTCTGCATCTGTCCCCCAGTGTAAACATCTTGATGCAAAAGGAAACTGACTCATCTCTATCAGGAAAGTCAGTTTTCCTCTGCCTAACATATACCAGAACTTGGGCCACATGAGGTCTGGGTAGGAAACCATGCAGAATATTAACTTGTAACTTTACAAAACAAAAGCTCAACTGCTTCAAACATGTTCATGCTGCAAAATCCGATGAAGGAGCGTAGTGGAGAAAGACAGTGAATAAAAGCAGACAAGAGGACTTATCTAGAATAAAGCTTTTCTACAGACCAAGGGGGTAAGTTAGGAAAAGTAACTGTGAAGAATTCTGAATACAGACAAAATTAAAACTTCAGAATCATGGTAACTCTGTAGGATTCTAATTGAGAGACAAATACTTGGGACACCACTCAATTACTAAGCTGTCTTCGAAAAAGAAGTGTACCAGTCCTAACAGGTTTTAAAATATGTTGGGGAAAAACACTGTAAGGCCTTTCATAAAGCAATTGCCCAAAACTGGTCAGGGTGAGAAACCACTATATTTGACTTTTGCTTCTTTAATAAATAAAGACTCCTGATGACATATGAGAGTAGGATTAGGACATTAAGGACATACCACTCTATAAATGGGGCCCGTGCTACAGGGAACAAAAGTACTACAGTTCAAGAAATTACATTGTATAAGTCCTTGCTTCCTATTTCTCACTTAGAAGCATAAGATCAATTAAAATTGCATGACAGACTTGGAAGAAGAGAAATGATAATAAGGAGGTCTTTGATTTCTGTTTGTGATTTTTAGATTACGTTTCCCAAAGTGGCCACAACAATAACTCCCATCCCATGTGTTCTTTTGCAGTGTGACCTTGCTACCTCACCATCAAGAAGTGGAGTTTATTTCTCATCCTCTTGAATCTGAGCTGGACTGTGAACTTTTTATAACCAATAGAATAATACTGTGTTATCTCTAAGCCTGAGCTTCAGGAGATTGCAACTTAGACCTTGGAGTACTCCTTTTTGGAACCTAGGTCCACACTGTGAGAAACTAGAACAGCCAGGTGGAGTGGCTCGGGGACACGGAGCTCCCAGGTGCAGCCAGTACCAGCCATGTGAATAAGATGACTTTGGACCTCTAGGTCAACCCCATGAAAAGCAGAAGATCCACCCGGTCAACCCAAAGAATCTTGAAAAGTGATCAATTGTTATTGTTTTTAAGCCACTTTTATAGTAGTTCATTACCCAGCAATAAACAACTGTAACAATACATATAATACTTTATTGTATCAATATAATGATAAGCAGACTTACACATAAACACCAAAAAGAAATAGGAATGGTTATTTTGAAAACATATGTTTTGATAATAATAGTGTGTAAACAAGAGAATACTCTCATTTTGGTATCTCTTTACATCTTTATTATTAAAAACTGAAAGTTTTGGATGTATTAGACCATAAAGTCTCACCAAAGTAAACTCAAATAAAGAAGCCACTGCAAACTTTGCAAGTTATAATAAAAATATTAAAGTTCTTAAAAACATTTATAAATATAGTCATGCATCACTGAATTTAGAAATGTGCTCTGAGAAATGCATCATCAGGCGATTTCATCGTTGTAGGAACACGACAGAGTGCACTTATACAAACTTGGATGGTATAGTCTACTACATACTTAGGCTGTACGACATAGCCATAAAAATCTTATGGGATCACCACTGTATATGCGATCCGTCGTTGATGAGACATCTTTGCGCAGCACATGACCGTATTTGATTTTAATTTCAGCAAAGATATAAAAAAGGCAGATGCTTATATTGAAAACTCTTTATGCTTCTCCCTTCTTCTACTTGATTCTTCAAATACTTTCCCACCCTCAAATATGTGTACATATTAATAATTTGCAAACATCAAACAATGGTGAGAAACATTTATGTTTCTCCTGAGCATTGCAAGCACGAAGGTGGTTGATCATTGCCTATGACACACATTTTAATTCTCTACCAGTGTAACAGTTATACTGTAAAGAGTGTCTATAAACTTGCTTGCATTTTCAAAGCACCCGTAACTTTTCCAGTTAGCAAACATGAGCCACTGGCAGTTGGAACTTGCTTTTTCTTCCATCATATCTATATCCAGTTTTATGGAGTTTCTAGTGTATACACTGGTGATGCATTAGAGATTTATTAAAATCTGGAAAGGGATCTCATGCAGAGTCAGAGAAATCTAAAAATATTCAGTAGAGCAGGGCAACTGACAAGGACCCAGACAGCATAGATAATCCCTGGTATGACAAGTAAAGACAAGACGCAACTGAAAAGAAACACACTGCCCTCTGCACCATCCACTCAAAAGAGACAGGATCACCTACAATTGAAGAGACTTGACAGGGAGCTAATCATTTTTGCCTCTTTGAACATCACCCCGTACACAGAGGAACCATCTGTAATAATACCAAGAACGGTACTGAAAGGGCCACAAAACCCACTTTCATGCCAAAAGGGTGACCTGAACCTGTTTTCACAGCCTGTCCATCCAAGGGAAATTATGTAGCCCTCCCATGACTGTTATAAGCCCCCAAGGGCAGAAGTTCTCCATTTTTGAGATTAGCAGCTTTTCCTTAGCATGTTCCCAAAGAATGTGGCAGCAGCTAGGGATTGGAGAAACACTCAAATGAGATGGAGGGATGGGGGAGGGGAGGTTTACAGAGTCCATCCACTTACAGATAAACATCTGGAGCAACTTCTGGAGCAAACACCTGAAGACATCTGAAGAAGACAAGGGGACCAACCCCCCACCAAGCAGTTATTCCATTTGGATATGCTTTGGGGTGACAACTTGTGGTACAATCCTCTATTCATTTCACTTTAATGACACAACTGGACTTGGAGTCAGAAGTTCAATGTCCAAGTCTTAACAGGGCCAGTAAACCACCAAGTGACGAGTGGTTCTCAATTAAAAGGAAGTTGAGCCAGATGAACTCAGAGTCTTTTTAACTCTGACCTTTGATTCTTCAGCATGCCATTCTATCCTTCTGTTCTGCAGAACTGCATGGAAAGCTTTCTTCTATAGCCCCTTCATTTGTATAGATTATCTAGTGTGGTTTTTCCACAGGAACTATTTGTTTGTAAATGCTAGGGAAGGCCATGGAGAAGAAGGGGGGTGACAGAAAAGGGCGCAGTACATGGTGGAATTTGGAGGCATATGACATGCATACCAGTGAAGAAGCTGGCATGTCATCCAACAGCCTTTCCTTATGGCAGACCACCTTGACAGTTCCACATCTCTAGCCAGCAATGGTAGGCTAACAGTGCCCAGGTAACGTCATATCCAAGAAGCAGGTGTGTGACATGCCTCTCATTTAATTGACCTCCATGTCCCAGGACACATATAGAATGGAGCATATTTTATGATGCTTTCATGGGAAATGTAGTTTCTGGGGTTAAGCAGGATGGTGTTGAGGGTGGCTGGGTACACAGAAGTACCATGTGCTATGCCATGGTTCAGAAAACACTCCCTGGGGTCACATATCCATAACATGCCTGACTTGGCTGTATTAAGCATTTCTGCTCTAATAAAGATGTTTCCTTATTTTCACATTCAGAACAAAGAATCAAGGCGGACAAAGCACAGAGTCCTGGACTACCATTTTGCCCCGATTCAAAACAATTTCTCCATTGGAAAATCTGAAGTGCTATTTGCTAAATAATTAAAGAATATAAGTTATCAACCAGAGAAAAAGGTCTGTCCGTATTGGGGGTTTAAAAGCTTTTATGCTTTAACAAGTACTCTAAATTATACATGACACTGGAAGAGAAAAATATCACTAGTCATTCAAAATATTACAAAATAATGTGAAGTACAAATATTCGAATATATAATGGTGTGAGAGACTGTCAGTTACCTACCTCAGAATCCATTCTTCCATTCCAATGGGATGAAAGTGAAATTACCATATGGGATTTATGGGAAGGCTGCTTAAAGGAAGCCAACTCACACACAAATACCTTTGTTAGTCCTACTACCCTCCCCCTTTTCCTAACCTCCAACCTCCATCTCGATGGGAACTCCACCCACCATCTTGCTTACATGACAATGGCATTTATGTGCTAGGAAGCAGAGCGCCAAGAAAAAAGCCTTGGTCTCTGAAAAACCATGGAGCCCCCAAACCAAGTCTGAACTGTTTATCTGTAGAATTCTTGCAGATATGAAAGAAAAACTTGTTTCTAATTTAAACTGTTATTATTTCGGAGTTTTCTGTTATATATAATTACGTAGCCTATGGCTTATCAAAATTTTACTTTTAATCCTAGATATCTAAGCCTATAGATCAAATCTACTTTTTTGAGTCAAAATTCCCACTTGGTATAAATGGCTATTTAATTGTATAGTGGAAGGGAAAAGATCTCTCAGGTAGCCAATCACTCGATACAAAGATATTTGGTTCACTAAAATTTTAACAGCAAACTCAGTTTACTTTTGCCACATGAATACAGAAATAGGTTGTTGAGGAAATTCACTGAAGTTTTTGATTTCCCAATCTTCTCATTTTATAATAGAGGTAATATTGACCTACCTCATGAGCACAGGCAGAGGATTAAGTAATCAACAATTGTCAATCACACGAAAATATAAATTTCAAGAAGCAAAAAGACTTTTCATTAAAGTATTAATAGCTGTGCTAGTAGTTTCTCCCTTCACTGGAGAAAATTTACATCTGATAAGCAACAAAGGTTCACAGCATAATAAGAATAAAACAAATGAAAATTAACTCTGAAGACACTTCATGACATTTTAACAAAAGCATTAAGGCAAAATATGCTACTACCAAATGTAATCTCTTCGAAACAGGCTCAACGTATTTCTGATGAATTAAGAAACTTCATTTGGTAGTCGTACTGGGTATGTTATTTTAGAGAAGTATTCTTGTTTTCTACGTATTCTAAAACACCACAAAACACCACAACCTAACTCACTTCTCGGCAGTTGTTCATGAAGTCTACCCTACTTGGTCCTTTACAAGCTTTTCACTGGACAACCTAATGTTAAATGGATTATTTACATGTCCTTGTTAGAAACTGACTTTATAGTTGCTTTGTTTTGTGCACATGTACAGCATGTTTCACATGCGCTGGGACCTGCTTGAACTCTTGAATACCCTAAGTGTGCAACTTGGTGTGACAGACTGCCACGGCTTGTAAAATTATTTTCTGTAGGAGATATCAGTTTTTTATTTTACTGTTTAAATTATTTTTTGTTTTATCATTAGAAAATGTAAACATTTTTTGTGGCCCTTTACCAATTTCTCCCTAAACTCCCCTCATTCCCCCTTTCCCAACTCTTGTGGCTCAGATCCTTTGTCTCCTTTTGCAAGTTCTGTGATTGTTGTATCTTTCTATCTTTCTTTCTTTCTTTTTTTTCTGCTGCCACTTAGTGAGGACAGGTGGTATTTCTCTTTCTGTTGCCTGGCTTATTTCACTTAATATAATTTTCTCTAAGTTCATCCATGTTGCTGTGAATGGCAGAATTTCATTCCTTTTTTGGAAGAGTAGTATTCTATAGTGTGTGTGTGTGTGTGTGTGTGTGTGTGTGTGTGTGTGTGTGTGTACACATACACACAACATTTTCCTTATCTAGGCATCCATTGATGGACACTTAGGTTGGTTCCAACTCTTAGCTATTGTAAATAGAGCTGTAATAAACATGGGAGTGCAGATAACCCTTCGATATGATGATTTCCATTCCTTTGGGTATACACCCAGCAGTGGGATTGCTGGATTGTATGGCAGTTTTATCTGTAGTTGTTTGAGAAAGCTCCATACTGTTTTCCAAAATGGCTGCACCATTTTACATTCCCACCAACAATGTAGAAGAGTTCCCCTTTCTCTTCATCCTCACCAGCATTTGTTATTCTGTCTTTTTGATAATGGCCAGTCTAACTGGCATGATATGATATCTCAGTGTGATGTTGATTTGTGTTTCCCTGATGCTTAGGGATGTTGAGCTTTTATTCACATGTCTGTTGATCATTTGTATGTCTTCTTTTGAGAAATCCCTATTCAGCTCTTCAGCACATTTTTTAATCAGGTTACTTGTTTTTTACTATTAAGTTGTCTGAGTTCTCTGTGTATTTCAGATGCAGAGTTTAAAAGTATTTTCTCCCATTCTGTTGGTTTTCTTTTCACTCTGATAACTTTCTTTTGCTGTGCATAAGCTTTTTAGCTTGATATAATTCCATTTGTTTATTTATTTATTTTTTGGTGGCCTGTGCCTTTGGGGTATTGTTCATAAAGTCTTTGCCCAGTCCTACCTCCTGAAGTGTTTCCCCTATGTTTTCTTTTAGTAGTTATATAGTTTGGGATCTTATATATTTCTTTAATCCATTTAGAGTTGATTTGGTATGTGACAAGAGATAGAGGTCTAGTTTCATTCTTCTACATATGAATGTCCATTTTTCCCAGCACTACTTATTGAAGAGGTAGTCCTTTCCCCACTGTATGCTCCTGTTGTCCTAATCAAATATCAGTTGGCTGTGAGTACGTGGGTTGACTTCTGGGTTCTCTATTCTGTTCCACTGTTCTGAGCATCTGTTTTTATGCCAGTACCATGCTGTTTTGGTTACTATAGCTTTGTAGCATAATTTGAAGTCAGGCAATATAATGCCTCTTGCTTTAGTCTTTTGCTTCTGATTGTTTTGGCTATTTGGGATCTTTTGTTGTTCCATATGAATGTTAGGATTGTTTTTTCTATTTCCGTGAAGAATGTCATTGGCATTTTGATAGGGATTGTGTTGAATCTCTATATCACTTTGGATAGTATGGATATTTTCACAATTTTAATTCTTCCAATCTAAAAGCATGGAATATCTTTTGATATTTTTCTGTCCTGTTTAGTTTCTTTCAACAGTAATTTGTAGTTCTCATTGTAGAGATCTTTCACCTCCTTGGTTAAATTGATTCCTGGGTATTTTATTTTTTTGGTGATTATTGTAAATGGGCTTGCTTTCTTGATTTCTCTTTCTGCTAGATCATTACTGGAGTATAAAAATGCTACAGATTTTTCAGTGTTGATTTTCAATGCTGCACCTTTACTGAAATCTAAGAGTTTTTTGGTAGAGTCTTTAGGTTTTTCCACAAACAGGATCATGTCATCTGCAAACAGGGATGGTTCAGCTTTATCTTTTCCAATCTGGATGCCCTTTATTTCTTTCTCTTGCCTGATTGCTCTCGCTAGTACTTCCAATACTATGTTAAACAGGAGCAGTGAGAGTAGGCATCCTTGTCTTATTCCTGTTCATTCAGGATGATATTGGTGGTGGGTTTGTCATATATGGCTTTATTTGTGTTGAGATACCTTCCTTCTATACCTAATTTGCTGAGTGTCTTTATCATGAAGGGGTATTGAATTTTATGAAATGCTTTCTCTGCATCTACAGAGATAATCACATGGTTTTTGTCCTTGAGTTTGTTGATGTGATGTATCACATTTATTGCCTTGCATATGTCGAACTCTCCTTGCATTCTAGGATGAATCCCACTTGATCACAGTGTATAAATTTTTTGATGTGATGTGTTGCTCTATCCTGATTGCTAATATTTTGTTGAGGATTTTTTTGTCTATGTTCATCAGAGATATTGGCTGGTAGTTTCATTTTTTTATGTATCTGTGTCTGGATTTGGTATCATGGTGATGCTGGCCTCATAGAATGAGTTTGAGAGAATGGTCACTCTTTCAATTTTTTGGAATAGTTTGAAGAGAATTGGTATTAATTCCTCTTTAAAGGTCTGGTGGAATTCAGCAGTAGAGCCATCTGGTCCTGGGCTTTTCTTTTTTGGGAAACTGCTGATTACTGCTTTAGTGTCATTGCTTGTTACTGGTCTGTTCAAGTTTTCTATTTTCTTCTTGGCTCAGTCTTGGTTGTTTCTATTTGTCCAATAATCTATCTATTTCCTCCAGGTTTTCAAATTTGTTGGTTTATAGTTTATAATTTATAATAGTCTTTAATGATTCTTTATATTTCTGTGGTATATTTTCTGTGGTCTCCATTTTCATTTCTGATTTTTGTTATTTGGCTCTTCTCTCTTCTTTTTTTAGCTAGCCTAATGAATGGCTTGTCTATTTTGTTTATCTTCTCAAAAAAACAATTTTTTGTTTCATTGACCTTTTGTATCATTTTATCTCTTTCATTTTGTTCTGCTTTATTATTAATTATTTCTTTGTGTCTACTACTTTTGGAATTGGATTGTTCTTGTTTTTCTGGTTCTTTGAGGTGTAGCATTGCTTATTTGTATTCTTTTGATGTGAGCATTTATTGTAATAAACTCCCCTCTTAGTACTGCTTTTGAAGTATCCTACAGGTTTTTGTGTGATGTGTCTTTATTTTTGTCAGTTTCAAGAAATTTTTTATTTCCTGTTTAATTTCTTCTTGGACCCATAAGTCTTTCAGGAGTAGGTTGTTTAATTTCCATGTTTTTGTATAGTTTCTTGAGTTTTGCTTGTTATTGACCTCTAGTTTTAATCCATTGTCATCTGAAAAGATACTTGAAATGATTTCAAATTTTTTAATTTGTTGAGACTTGATTTGTGACCTAATACATGGCCTATTCTGGAGAACGTTTCATGTGCTGATGAGAAGAATGTATATTCTGTAGCTGTTGGATGGAATGCTTGGTAGATATCTTCCAGGTCAAATTGGTCTATAGTGTACTTTAAATCCTGTGTTTCTCTGTTGATTTGTTGCCTAGATGATCTGTCCAGTTCTGAGTGAGGGGTGTCAGGTCACCTACTATTATTGTATTGGGGTCTATCTCTTTCTTTAGGCCTAATAGTGTATGATTTATATATCTGGATGCTATGGTGTTGGATGCATATATATTAATGATTGTTATGTCTTCTTGCTGAGTGCATCCCTTTATCATTATATAGCGGCCTTCTTTGTCTCTCTTAATTGTTTCTGTTTTAAAGTCTATTTTATTTGATATAAGAATAGTTACTCCTGCTTATTTTTTGTTTCCATTTTCAGACTATATGTTTTTCTATTCCATTCACTATTAGTCTGTGTGTGTCTTTACAGGTGAGGTGAGTCTCTTGAAGACATCATATAGCTGAGTCTAGCTTTTAATCTAATCAATCAGTCTGTGTCTTTTGAGTGTAGAATTTAATCTATTTACATTTAGGGTTATTATTAAAAGGTATTGTCTTATTACTGGCATTTTATCAATTTTTTTGAATGGTTTAAATATCTTTTGTTCCTTTCTTCCCCTTTTATTGTTAGTCATTGGTGTTTGTTGGTTCTTTGAGGTGGTTAGATTTATTTTCTCTTTCTCATTTGCATTTTCATTCTACAAGTGGGTTTTGTTTTTTCTTGTGTATTCATGGTAGTGATTTTTCAGATTATAGATGCAGGACTCCCTTGAGGATTTCTTGCAGGACTCACTGTGTGGTGATGAACTTCAGCAGTTTTTCTTTGTCTGGAAAATAAACTATTTCTCCCTCACTTCTGAAGGATAGCCTTGCTGGGTATAATATTCTTGGCTGGCAGTTTGGCGTTTTTTTGTTTTTGTTTTTTTCTTTTAGTATTTTGAATATATCACCCCATTTTCTTCAGGCCTGTAGTGTTTCTGTTGAGAGATGTCTGCTGTTAGACATCTGATAGGGGCTCCCTTACAGGTGACTTGATGCTTTTCTCTTGCTGCTTTCAGGATTCTCTGTCTTTGAGCTTTGCTAGTTGGACTATAAGGTGTCTCAGTATCTCTTTGGACTGAATCTGTTTGGGGATCTTTGAGCTTCCTGGATCTGAAGGTCTGTGTCTCTCCCTATACCTGGGAAGTTTTCCATTATTATTTATTAGGTTTTTCAAGCCTTTTCCTTTCTCTTCCCCTTCTGAAACACCCATAATTCAAATGTTTGTGCACTTAAGATTATCTATAAGTTCTCTTAGATTTTCTTCATTTTTAAAAGTTCTTTTTTCCTTTTGTTTCTGTTTTTGTCTGCCTGGGTTATTCCAAGAAGACTATCTTCCAGATCACAAATTCTTTCTTCTGCTTATTCTATCTAGCCTGCTGCTTAAGCTGTCAGTTGTGTATTTTATTTTGTTGAATGAATCTTTCAGTTCCATAAGTTCTGCTACATTCTTTTTTAAGGTATTAAACTCTTTGTAAATTTCCTCCTTCATATCCTAGATTTATTTTCTCATTTCATTACGTTGTCTAACTGAGTATTCTCATATCTCATTGGGTTTCCTGAAGATTGTTGCTCAGATTTTCTTTTCAGGCATTTCAAGGGTTTCCTGCTCTATGAGTTATGGTATTTTAGAATTACTGTATCCTTTTGGTGGTGTCATATTTTCTTGGATTTTCATATTTCTAGTATCTCTACATTGATGTCTGGTCATCTGGCAAAGCAGTTGCTTTTTCCATTATTCTGGAGTGGGCTTTGGAGAGAGATTTCCTCTTCTTTTTTTCCCCCAGTCTCCTCCAGTGACTCTCCTTGTGTCAATGCAGTGCTGGCAGTCCACCTGCATGGTGGCTGTGGCTGCTAATGTAGAGGTCAGCTGCTTTTGTGGTGGCTGTGGCAGTGCCTGGGGTGGGCCATAAATACAGAAGTGTTGTTTTCCACATGTTCCTGCCTTCTGGCAGGTAGTGGGGGCTGCCCATAGCTTTTGCCTAGGAACCCATGTGTGCTCCTGCCTTCTGCTGGGTGGTGGGGACTGCCCACGGTTTCTGCCTAGAACTCCATGCACGCTCTTACCTTCTGCTGGGCAGTTGGGAGATATCAGAATTTTAACTCAAAATCTTTTTATCCCACTCCAATTCCCTACCTGGAGTGCCTGATTTTGCCCTTCCATCTCACACCTACTCTCTTCCCATTCATTTCCTAATGATCCCTTTGGTCTCTTCCACAAGGTCTCTCCGACCAGCACCCACAGATATTCACCACTCCCTTCTTTGAACATTCATAGAATTTGCTATCAAATTTAACAATTCTGGCATTTTATGACATACTGCCATATTCAGTGTTATATTCGCAAGTACATGTGGTTGTTCCCCAAGGCTTGGAAAGATCCTCGGCAACAGGGTTCATGACTCACATTTCTTTTACGCCCTCACAATGCTCAACAGAATATGTGAATTTAGTAAAACATACTAACACATACACATTAAGTATGTCACTTGAATGTGTTTGGGGCACTGCAAAAATAACCAACTGTCTTTATGATCATGTGTTGCACAAAATGCACTTCTTTACATTCTGTTCCCCTAGAGAACAATAGTACAAATCTCCCATATTTAAATGAACTCATGTCGACCAGATGATTTTCCAAATCATTGACCACCTGAACCTTTGTTACGCCTAGACCATGATGCTTAATGCTTGCTTACTAAAAGCAAGATGAATATTTTTAATTGCCCTAAACTAAAATTAATATGTTCTAATTTTTGAGCCAATTCACAAAACTAGAGAGAAATCTTTTAAAACAATTCTAAAAGTTGCATGGGAAAATTCTGTTTTACTAAATAAGCTACAAGTATAAAATTTTTCATTAATATTCATTGTACAACTATCTTCCTATGCTTACACATACCAGAGTGCAGGCTAAAAAATGGTGTCAGGGCCTTAATTTTTAATATTTTGAACAGAATGAAGTTAGAACGAAATGTTATTCAGAAATTATGTCTCTTTTCTTTATTTCTAAAACATAATATTTTCTATTCTGAATAAATCTAAACATCAAGGCTTTCTTAAAAAGGTGATGAACATGCTTAATTAAACTGATTATCATTTCCTTCATCTGCTCCATTCCTCTAGCATCAATCACTCATTATGCCCTTTTGAATTGTAAAGGGGAGAATTTTAAGACAGAATGCCAAATATTAACTCATACAAATTCTTTCAAAATCTCTCAGAATTCTGGAAGACACTCAAATCTGGAATCTGACTCATTGTGAGTTATTCTTAAAGAAATCATTACCATATTTAATAATACCAGAAAAACTAACACTAATTATACCAATAACACACAATGTTTATCATGCCCCTTTCACTGTAAGCCAAGCACTTACCAGGCTGATACATCATTCGTCTCATTTAATCACCACAATCTCATAAGGTAGACAATTTTATCACCTTTTCATTATTGTCCCTACTTTACAGATCAGGATGTTTCAGATGAAAACTTAAGGTAGTTTGCCTAAAGCCACACAACTAGTTTGGGAGAACTGAGATTTGCATTTCAGTTGGCCAGTTGCCAGACCCACCCTCTATCCATTATACTGACATCTCTACTAGTCCCATTAACCACACAACACTTTTTACTCATTTTAATGTTTTGAAATTTTGTTAATTCATTTCTCCTTCAGAAGACTGGTAAGAATTAATTACTACTGAATGATTACATTGATTTTTTTTTTTAAGCTAATGGAATTTTTAATGAAAATAATACTAAGGGAGATGATGGGAAACTGCCATTCTGAAAATCAGCCCTAAAAGTAGCCTGTTAAGATTCACAACAATGAACAGTAAAATTAAATTTTTCTGGTAATTTCTTTTCTTGGGGGGGGGACTAGTGGGCATAACCAATAATTCTGTAATTATAATAAGATTTCCCATAGAGACAGATGTTAGTACATTTTTTCAAATAAAACAAAAAACAAACAAACAAAAAACGTCTACTCCTGTGAGAGTGAGGCACCCTTCTTAGCAACCATTTCTGGATTTCAATAAAACATTAAACCTTGTATGTCAAAATTCCCCATCTTGAAAGACAGGAACTCTAGCCAGCCTTCATGTGTTACATACATCTCGCTTTTACAGACAAGACATGCAGGGTGGCATTTCCACTTGTTGTAAAAATCTCAGCTACAAGGGGCCTATATCCAGCAGCCAAAGTTTATGTAGTAATCAACCTGAGGAGAAGAGATCCTTCATTATTAAAAAGAAAAAAAAAAAAATCTGGATCAGAAACAGTGTTACAAAAATGGGGGTAACATGGAGGAGAAATTTAGATAATTTGCCAAGGGAAAACTAGACCATGATTCAAGAAAAGAGGAAATATGCTACATGGCCTAAGGTCTACCTTTGGGTTCCAGTCTAAGTATACAAATGGTGCTTTCAACAATTCCAGCCAGAAAAGCATCTCAAATTTAACACAAGCAAAAATAAAACGTATCATCCTAACCTCTAAATCTGCTTCTTTCTCCTTACTGTTATCAAATGATAGCCACCCAACTGGCCTGAGGATCTCCTAGACCAAGGACTCCTGCTAGATCTTCTCCTTGCTCTCATGCCCCACAGCTCATCCATCACTACATCCGGATGATTTCACCTCCTAAATATTTGTTGAATTTGACCCTCTCTCCACTCCTGTGACCACTGCACTGGTTTGGGCCCCATCTCCTCTTACTAACTAATACAATTTGCAAGAGCTTCCTATCTGAAATCCCTTCCCTGCCATATCCCTCCTCCAATCTACTCTGTACAATACGGTCCAAACTGAACATATTTTCGCTCACCTGCATAAAACCTTCAACGGCTACCCACTCCCTAAAATAATTATTCAACATTCTTATGCTTCTAAACTCAATATGTATTCAACTGAAATCTTATTTGAATATCAAATATGTAAAACAATTGAGGCCTGGGCTGTTCTGATTGCAGGAAATGCAGAATCTCTGCTAACTCAACTCTCTACCTCAACCCCTACCTGACTGATATTGATGAAGTTCCTCAGAACAGTTTGGAAAGCACAGGCCAGAGAATCATATTTAAGTTCTTAGCATGGCCCCCCATCACCAGACCCTACTTTACTTTCCTGCTTCATTGCAGTAACCAGCATCCAATATGGTCCCAATGATCCCCATCTCCTGATTGATGCCTTAGAGTAATACCCCCTCATATCATACCAGAGTTGGTCTGTGTGACCAATAGAAAAGAATAGTTGCAGAAGTAATGTCATGCCACTTCTAAAGGTTAGGTCATAAAAGACACTGCAGCTCCCATCTTGGTGTGTCTGTCTCTCTCAGATTACTTGTTCTGGGGCAAATTCAGCTGTCATGTCATGAACTGCCCTATAGAGAGACCCATGTAGTGAAGACTCCCATCAGGTATCATGTCAGCAGCCGTGTGACTGAGCTCAGAAGTGGATCCTCCAGCCCTATTCAAGCCTTCAGATGACTATAGCTTTGACCAACACCTTGACTGCAACCTCATAAGAAACCCTGAATTAGAATTTCCCAGGCAATCTGCTCCCAAATTCCTGAACTTCAGAAACTTTGAGAAAATACAAGGTTGTTATTTAAAGTTCAAAAAGACTTGGAGTAATTGTTATATAGCTATGGATAACTAATATATCCATATCCTCTCACTAATTCTCTATCTTATACTTTCTTCTCTAGTTTCAAGTTGCCCAACAGATAGTATGATGTTTCATACCTTTTTCCTTTTCTTCTTTCTGTTTTATAGGCCTTCCACACACCACCTCCTCCCCTGCTCCCCGCCACCTTTCTCTACCTAGCTAACGCTTGCTCATAACTAAAGGCATCATCAGCTCCAGAAAGCCATTCCTGAAGTTCCAAGTTGGGCTCAGTGATCCATTCCCAAACATTTTTATCTCAGAAGATTCTGGACCCTGTGTTCCCAGGACTTATTGATCAAAGGGTAGGATCTTGATAACTGTTTATTGAACTGAATTGGTGATAAATGCATAGTGGTGTATGGAAAAACACACTACTGGGAGGTGTGCTATTCATTTCACTACTTGTGGATGGTCTTCTTAGTGTGGCAAGAAATGGTGCCATGCACTTTGCATTATACTATGCCAAACCACAGTATCTAATCAATGTAATAATATTTGTATTATAAACACTTGTCAGCTTTAAATGAGTGTTCACAACAAGAAAGTTATCACTATTTACTTGTTAGGCACCAGGTTAAGCTCCACCTGAGAGTAACCACTAGCAACAGCAGGCAAAGCATGGTTCTTTGCTCTTTAGCTAGGCACTGGGGCAGATGAACTCCAAAGGGCAAACTGTGTGGTCAAGGAAGGAAGTTAACAGTAATGGAAGGAGGCAGAAATAAATGGGGTGCAGGAAGGGGTGCTATGCTCATCTGTGCTACTTGATAACCATCACTTCAGACCAAATGACAATATAATATCAATAACTCCCAAAGAAGCTCCACTTAGGTTTCCACAGGCCAAAGAAGGTGATGGTGAGAAATGATTGAGTTTAGAGCATAGTATTCTTTCTCCCAATACACAGAAAAACCAAAAGAGAGAACAAATCAATGGGCTAAGGCTTATGCCCTAAAAATAAGGCTCTGGAAAAGGAAGAAAAGCAAAAACATGGGAAGAGCGTGCAAAATTATAGTGGGAAACACATTCAGAAGAACAAGAGCAAAGGAACAACTCGAATATTAGCTCTCAGATAAAATTTTAAGTCTTTCCCTTGAATGCATGATACCATATGTAATATTTAATATTAAACAGATCATACAGCCACAGAACATGGCTTTTTGATAACCCGTATAAAACATTGGTGAAAAGTAAATACTTTAGATAGAAAATAAAATTAAGTATAAGAATAGGAAGTGTATGATAGATTTGACAGATTAGTTTTGAAAAAGATTATAAAAGCATTCTCAAGAGTCTGTCAGCCTGATAATTTAATTATGATGAGGAACATTTTCATAATTTAAACTATAAAAAATTAAGTTTAAAGGCAATCTGAGTAATAAAATCATACACTTTAAATAATTCTTAAATCAAATGGGAAAATGTTTTGTTGATACAACCAAAGAAATACATTTTAGTGTTTGAATGTATAGTAGTGCTTTTTGTAAAAGAAAATTTCTTTTAAATTATTTTAACAATGATAACCATTTCTACAGAAAATCTATTTTGCAAGAATGACAGAGATAGGTAAGTTGATGGCTGTTCTTACTTTTATATTCTGCTTCTGTAATCAGCTCCTAGTTCACAAGAAATCTGAATATCTACCCTCTGTTCAAATATTTCCCACATCAGAAAACCAAGAACTCTGGGGTTATCAAAAAGGGAACAGCTCCAAGAAAGCGACCGAAGATGGATCAGCCCTAATTATGTGGATAAACTGACACGAAAACGGACGTTTTTCAAGACTATCTGGAATTTTTACATGGAAACTAGTTCAATGTACAAACCAACTGTATGTATCCTAACGTTAATTACGAATTTAAAGGTTGAAGTTAATCAAGCTTACCACCCCAATCATCCTTGTATACATTTTTATTTAGTCACCAGGGGGAGCTAATACTGCTCTGTGAGTAGGCAGAGTCAAAGCATTAGATTTTTTAAAAAGAAGAGAAAAAAATTAAATGGATGTATCATTAAAAATAATTCAGATATGACCCACAGTGACAATAAAGCAAATATATCAAACATAAAAAAAAAGAATTAGGTATATATCATTTTTTGTTGTTTAAACAAAGAAGTTAGAAAAAAAAAAAGTGAAAACCATCAATTAGTTGAATCTTGCTGTGCTTAATAGATGACATATATAAGCCCAGTCATTTACAGTTGTCTTTGGCCCTATTGGGGTCTTACTCACCATTCTGATTTTGCTTATTTGTCCATTTGTTGCTTTGACCCTGTTATTTTCTTGGTTTGAAGTACTAGTATGATTCTACATTCTAACAGCTAGTTGTTTTTCAAAAAATATCCCATATAATTACATTATAATTATATTGAAACAAATGTCTTTGCCATTTTGCTTCAAATATTTCCTTCTGTTCCAAATTTATTTTTTTAGCACTTTTAATGTGTGTTCAAAGAGTTCTACCCAATAATCTACTTAAATTCATTCTGTAATTCACCTAGGAGACACAATGCCTTTAAACTTTGAGAAGCTCCAGTTGGAACAAAGAGGGGGAAAGGTTCAGAGTTTGTGGAATAATCACCTCTAATCGATCAATTTCCCCTGAAGGTAAAGCTAAAAGAATGAAGGAGTGAAGAATTCCAGTCCAATTCCTTTAAGTTTAAAGGAACTAAGCCCTGAGGCACAGTGTAGAAATATTCCTGCATTCCCCTCCCAAGACCTATTAAGAGGTCATAGATCTCTGTGACATTGCTACTATTCCCCAAAGACAAGATCCCCAGCCATAGACAGCACAGAAAAGAGTGTGAAAATAGTCTACTTTTAATAGCTTCTTTAGCAGCCCACTACCTTTTTCAAAGGATGTAGATATCAGTCACAAGCATCTTAAGTAATGTAAAAAAATAAATATGCAGTCAGGTAAAAATGTAAAAAATCCAACATCTTATGTTTTATCGTGTTGAATTTCATATTTGAGAACAGGATATCCGAGACAGAGACCTTACATGTACACAACTGTATACAAATAGCTAAACATTATCCTGCTGACAAGATAGACTGAATGGCTGCAGAAAGTCCAGGAAATAGTGGGTCTCTTTTAATTCATTTTCCCCACAAAAGACACCCCACTGTTTCCATATCCCAAACACAGCCCTTCATTTATAATTTTTACTCTTCTCCACTGGGACAAACTGACAGCTTTAATTACCAACAATGACCATCAAGGACACAGTGGAAATTCTTGAAGATATTCTCCCATGGTTTGTGTTCTTGACATTTTATTTACAATTTTTGGCAAATGAATCCTGAAACCACACAATTAGATCATTATATATTCATTATCAATTATACAACTAAGGCAAAACCATTTATCTAAAACGGCTCTGTGGCTCCGCAGACATCCAAAAGTAACATTTTCTTAGGCACAGACAAATAATGCTAATTTTCTTCTTGAATTCTATTCATTTCAAAACACTAATTACAAATAACTCAGATTAATCAAGGAACAGGTAATTTGTGAATACAGTCATAACTAAGACAGGGTATTCTCCACTTAGGTTTTACTTGTAAAAAAAATAAAGTGAATGTGTCCACTTATTTTCTATTTCTAGGATATTTCATCCTTCAGGAACTTTCCATTCATGATCAGCAGCTTTCTTGTGATTCATAAGTTATTAAAGTAGGCTGACAGTGAAAACACCTAATAAAAAAATGAACATCAAAAATACAAAGAAATATTTCTTAAATTACCCCTTCAACATTCAAACTATTTAATTTTAATAAATTAATAAACATCATTCACAGTGGGAAAACATACTTCATCAGTACAAGTCCTTTTATAAATCCCAATTACAATACCCAAAAGCATTCAAAGAACTTTGAGAAAATAACAGACCTAAAAATAATTCTATCACATCCATGTTTTGGTAGAGAGTTTCACAAACAAATATATCAAGAAGAGAAGAGTAGACCAGGTACTAATATCAAAAAATTCTGCTGCAGCAAAATCAACGTGCAAATAACAAAGCTTTTATAGCAGATAATAATTTAACTGACACTTCTCCAAAGGAGGAAAAAGGACCTCATTCAGCCTATAGTTCACAAGTTATGACCAATTATGATGAAGATTCTTATTTTGGTAAATGCATAGAAGAACTTGGTCATAGCCCTGACAGGTAAAGATAATGACACTCAGCCCCCCCACTTTCTCTAAAACTGGGAGGAGCAGAGATTTGGTGAGTTATTTTGCACATGATGAAGTAAGCGGTAGTCAAGAACTGCAGTCTCTAAAATATAGGGTATATTATCCTAGGGTAGAGAGGATATTCTGAATATTTAGTAAACAGTCAGAACAAAAACAAATCATAAATAGCCATCCAGGTACAAATCAGACCTTCCTGAAAGCAAGGAAATATATAGACCTCCAGTCAGCCTGGGTGGATTTGCTTTTCTGATCCCTCTCTTCCCCTTTCATCATAGTGCAGTCCACTATATCCAGCAAAATGGACATACAGGTCACCTTTTTAATTTCAACTAATCTAATGAGTGCAAAATCCTCAAATTTTGACAAGTGACTTTAAGAGTTTTCCGCAAAGAAACCACAGGATATTGATAGTCAAGCACAAGCAATCAGCAAGAAGATGGCATAACTGGCCCTTCTACTCCTAGTAAAAGCTCTTTGTCAGCCACTGTATGAAAGAGGGGGAAAAAATCAAACAATTTAATCAGAGCCAACCAAAAGCTGGGAAAAAAACAAAATTGAGATCATTAGGAAAGTTCTTTGAAATATGGGCTTCTATCCATCATTGATAAAGATAAATCTCATGGAGGAATATAATAACATATGTTCCCTCTTTTGTGGTTTTGTGAGATTTTTTTTTAGTTCTAACAACCACTGAAAAGAATTACCAAAATAAACAAACATAGACTGAGACTTCAAACTAAGCCCTGTTTATTTCATCTTTTCCTAATTTTTCAATTTCTATTTTTGTGAATGTCATATAAAGCATGTACCTATGTAATGTATTAATAATATATATTATGAAGATGTATACTAAATTTTTGTTTGTCAAAAAAGTTTGGAAACCACTGGTCTAAAAGGAAAGATGCATGTGGAGAAAGGACTGCAGAATGGAATCTATGGAGACCACATAAATGCATTTTGAGAGCTTAGGAGGTTTTGGAGAATGAAATAGGTCAGAAACAAATACTTCAGGTAGGAAACAAGGAACTGATCAAAATGGAGGGAGATAGGGATATAAAACTTACAGTGCCTAAAGCCTAGTTAATACAGAAATAAATTATTAATTAATATATAAATGATTGATAACAAAATATGAATAATGAATTAATGGAAAAATTAATATAGAAATATGCAAATAAAATGCATATGCCTTAAGCCTAATTAATATGAACTAAAAAGTTAAAATATTACATTTATTTCATGTACCTTTAACTAACGATTTGATCAGAAAAACAGCAAAAAAAAGTTCTAAAAGCAGTTTCAGTATGCTTTCATGAAAATGATGCTTCGTTCTGTAAAACACTCATTTTCCCTATTCTCACTGCCAACAGAACTAGCTGGCAGAGTAGTTCATTGTCCAGTGGACCCAACCAGTCTTTAATTTAACACAACTATGTAACACATATATGCTCACTTTCACTTTTTAAAAAAAATTTTGGCCCAAAATAAAATAATAATGATAATACATTAATAATTAATACCTTAATAATAATAAATATGATAATCAATACATTAATAATAATGATAATTACAAGTGTCTAAAAGTTTTCAGTTCACATAAATTGTGTGAAGCTTCCAGGAAATCTCATAACTTTAAAAATGAAATTAATTGAACATACTACTTTATAATGATAAACAGCATCCACTCATCAATTCAGTTCATTTTTCTTAAAAATGTAAACCTATACAGAAATAATATTTGGAAAGATACCACACATCGGGTCAAGGTTTTATAAATCTGGTCTATGAATATGTTCCCCCAAACTGCAGCAAACTTGCTACCACGCATATTTCCACCTACTCATCTACCAATAGCATGGCCAGCCAAAGCATTAGCTAAGAACTAATGCAATGCTATTTAGTTTTTTCTGCATGTACACCCAGGCAATTCACATTAACAATGTGAAAGAACACTTAACAGACAACTGGAGTTTGCAAATTAGCAAGAGAGAAGAGAAAAATGACTCGGAACAACAAGCGTACAATATTACCAAATGCACTTTACACATTCATTCTGTTAAGTGTAGCTTAGTTTTGATGATTTACAATGCTAGTTCTTACTCAGTTTTGTAAGCATAATAAAGTCTCTGTAATCTCAGCCTTCCCCATAGCACCCTGCTATTAAATCTTTGTTGAGAAGCGTGATGAGACCCCTCTGGCTTCCAGCCCTCCCCGCCCCCTGAGGGAATTGGCAAGAAATAATAGGGTTTGTGGATTAGTAAAATGAGAGGTTCTCTGTGCTTTTCCTTCTTTAAATACATATTTTGATAATCTGTCTTCTGCATCTGAGAGTCCCAACAGCATTAGGGTGTTGATTTCCCTCCTTTCCCAGCCTCCAGAAAAAAGACAGCAAGGCTGGGGCAAGACAGCGGTTTCCATCTACCGCTACAATTGAAGAGAGGGATTTGATTTATTCTTTCATCTTTCTCACTATTCCTTCAAGCAGGGATGATACATAATTTACTTACACATGTCAGGTTGTAGATTAGAGGAAAATTACACCATGAGACAAAGAAGAGAGAACTTATCTACATGTGTCACCTTGTCCATGGCTATCTTTAGGGACTGTTTTGTTCAAGGATGCTTGTCCAGAACAGTGTTCACATTCCAGAATGCCCCTCAGTGACAGAGTCCATGAACTGTGTGTGTGACTCCCACAATCCCTGCACCTCAGCTGGGTCCACGGACTATGAGTTCAGACCACCCTGATATCTACTCATGACTGACCTGATGCATACTCAATCCTGTACCAGACTTTCAAATCTGGGTCTAGAATTGATCATTTTGCCTATTTGACCAGCACCTCCAAAGGCTTCGTCTGGTCTAGGCTCACTTGGCAAGACTGTACTGGGCTTTCTAGACTTTTCGTATAGAGTGAAAAGTCTTGTTTTCATCTAGGCAGACTCTCTAAGAAATGGACATCACCCTTTGGGATGAAAGTAACCGAAGAAACAGATCTGAAGTTACCAAGAAAACCCTCGGTAAAGGGAAGGGAAAACCCTGACACAGGGTTTCCATGGTTCTGTTGTGAGAACCCCCACAGATGTCAGACCGTAGAATACCTCAGTTTTCTGTTATTTTGCAAATCAACAAGTTGTAAGATTTTTTTTCTCTTCTAATTCTACTCTATAATTAATCTTCCAATACACTACTCAGAATTCCCTCTTTCTTTGTACAAATTATTTATCAAAAAGTCTTTGGGCTATGGGCTAGCTGGGTAGGGCCAAACATATAAGTGAAGACTTCAAGATTAATTAGAAGGAAAGCCACAAGGAGCAAAGAGTAAACTGAGGAAACAGCAAGAGACTATGAAGCAGGCAGGGTGAAAGGAAGGGGAGAACTAGGTCATGGAAATGAAGAGTCCTGGAGAAAGGACTGGAACCAAAGGAAAATGAGCAAAGGTACAAATGGGGCTGAACGAAGTTAAAAGACCAAAAAAAAAAAAAAAAAAAAAAAAGGAAGAAAAAAAGTGAAAGAGGGAAAAAGAAAATAAATAGAAATATTCTCCTTTGCTAAATGCAGTAGTAAGGGTGAAAGAGCAGCTCCAAGAAAAAGTTAACTCAAGCAGTAGGAAGTGAACAGTGGAAGAGTCAGAACTCCTGACTTTTTAAAAGGCTTTAACCAAGGAAGAAGGTAAAAGCATCATATTACTTTTTTAATCAAAATGCTTCCATGTGTCTTTAATATTTTCCAGATCAGACTGGAGGGCAACCATCAGCCAACTCAAGTTTCAATGTTAACACCTCTGACAAATGTCAATGATTCCTGATTTTGTTCCCCACCTTCTTGTTCTCTCCTTTGCCCTCCACTTCTGCATTGCCCCATAGATCTACTGCCCTCCGCAAGAAATCTCCCTGAACAACAGAAAATAGGAATAAGACATCAGATTGACTCTTCCTGCACATGTCCTTCAATGAGTTGAGATTGAGACACTGGTTTCCTACCTCTGATGACAACGTTGTGGCACATGAGTCAGTTTCCCAGCTTTTAGAAAGCTTGAGATAAAAATGAGCCAAATATTTTATTAGGGTTTTTTTAAGAACAATATTTAACCCATAAACATTATCTTCATCATCCCACATATGGAAAAATCCAGCATTTTCTGCACAGATATTATTAATGTTGTATGAGACAGGAATGATGTCTTCTGCTTCTATTTTGTAGAGCTGAACGTAAGGATAACTATATGGCAGCACTAAGGAAAAAGTAAACACTCACTTACAAAGTGGAATTTTGAAGTTTGTTTTTTAAATTATCTGAATTTTAAAGTAACACTTAACATGAGAGATGACCTACTCTGACCTATAATAAGATTTACTGCTTGCTTAAAATACAGTGGCCATGAAAATCGAGTTTATACATGTCTTTACCCTGGTAGTTGTGATTATTGAGTACAACTTGCTTTAAAGCACCAGCTCGTCCACTCAAAACAGTATCTTACCAGTTAGCTGTATTTAATTGGATTTTCCAAAAATTATACATTCTGAGGGAAATATGCATTAAATGAAGTCCATTAAATGTGTACGAGCTAGAAAATATAAATAAATCCACAAAGAATATCAATCACACCCAACAGAATGCCAAAATCGACTGACAACACAAATGCTAGCAAGAATGTACAACTGGAACTCTCATACATTGCTGGTCAGTGTGTAAAATGGTACAACCACTTTGGAAAAGGGTTTGGAAGTTACTCATACAAATAGATGCCTCCTATCCTCTCACACACACACCAGCCAACAACCCAGTAATTCTACTCCTATGTTATTAAACCAAGAAAAATAAAACATATGTCCACAAAAAAGATCTACATAGGAAGGTTTACCACAACTTTATTTATAATAGCCAAAAACTAAAAATGACCAAAATGTTCACCAACAGAATGGAAAACAGATTATGGTGTATTCATACAATGGAATACTATTTAGCAATAAAAAGAAACACACTGCTTATATACACGACAACATGAATGCATCTCACAGACATTATGCTGAACAAAGAAGAGTACATACTGTATGATTTCATTATAAGAAGTTCTAGAAAAGATAAAATGAGTCTACGATTAAAAACCTTAAAAGCCAACATAGTGTTGGAAGTACTAGCCAGAGCAATCAGAGAAGAGAAGGAAATAAAGGGCATCCAGATTGGAAAAGATGAAGTCAAACTGTCCCTGTTTGCAGATGACATGATCCTATATATCGAACAGCCTAAAACCTCTACAAAAAAACTCTTGGAATTGATAAATGATTTCAGCACAGTAGCAGGATACAAAATCAACACACAAAAATCAGTAGCATTTCTTTTCGCCAATAGTGAACATGCAGAAGGAGAAATCAAGAAAGCCTGCCCATTTACAATAGCCACCAAAAAAATAAAATACTTAGGAATTGAGTTAACCAAGGAGGTGAAAAATCTCTATAATGAGAACTACAAACCACTGCTGAGAGAAATTAGAGAGGATACAAGAAGATGGAAAGATATTCCATGCTCTTGGATTGGAAGAATCAACATAGTGAAAATGTCCATACTACCCAAAGTGATATACAAATTCAATGCAATCCCCATCAAAATTCCAAAGACATTTTTCTCAGAAATGGAAAAATCTATTCAGACATTTATATGGAACAATAAAAGACCACGAATAGCCAAAGCAATGCTGAGCAAAAAAAATAAAGCTGGAGGCATAACACTACCTGACTTTAAGCTATACTACAAAGCTATAATAACCAAAACAGTATGGTACTGGCATAAAAACAGACACACTGACCAATGGAATAGAATAGAGAATCCAGAAATCAACCCACACACTTACTGCCATCTGATCTTTGACAAAGGCACCAAGCCTATTCACTGGGGAAGGGACTGCCTCTTCAGCAAGTGGTGCTGGGATAACTGGATATCGATATGCAGGAGAATGAAACTAGATCCATACCTCTCACCGTATACTAAAATCAACTCAAAATGGATTAAGGATTTAAATATACACCCTGAGACAATAAAACTTCTTAAAGAAAACATAGGAGAAACACTTCAGGAAATAGGACTGGGCACAGACTTCATGAATACAACCCCAAAAGCACGGGCAACCAAAGGAAAAATAAACAAATGGGATTATATCAAACTAAAAAGCTTCTGCACAGCAAAAGAAACAATTAACAGAGTTAAAAGACAACCAACAGAGTGGGAGAAAATATTTGCAAAATATACATCTGACAAAGGATTAATATCCAGAATATATAAGGAACTCAAACAACTTTACAAGAAGAAAACAAGCAACCCAATTAAAAAATGGGCAAAAGAGCTAAGTAGGCATTTCTCTAAGGAAGATATCCAAATGGCCAACAGACATATGAAAAAATGCTCAACATCACTCAGCATCCGGGAAATGCAAATCAAAACCACATTGAGATACCATCTAACCCCAGTTAGGATGGCTAAAATCCAAAAGACTATGAACGATAAATGCTGGCGAGGCTGCGGAGAAAAAGGAACTCTCATACATTGTTGGTGGGACTGCAAAATGGTGCAGCCTCTATGGAAAATGGTATGGAGGTTCCTTAAACAATTGCAAATAGATCTACCATACGACCCAGCCATCCCACTGTTGGGAATATACCCAGAGGAATGGAAATCATCAAGTCGAAGGTATACCTGTTCCCCAATGTTCATCGCAGCACTCTTTACAATAGCCAAGAGTTGGAACCAGCCCAAATGCCCATCATCAGATGAGTGGATACGGAAAATGTGGTACATCTACACAATGGAATACTACTCAGCTATAAAAACGAATGAAATACTGCCATTTGCAACAACATGGATGGACCTTGAGAGAATTATATTAAGTGAAACAAGTCAGGCACAGAAAGAGAAATACCACATGTTCTCACTTATTGGAGGGAGCTAAAAATTAATATATAAATTCACACACACACACACACAAACGGGGGGGGAAGAAGATATAACAACCACAATTATTTGAAGTTGATACAACAAGCAAACAGAAAGGACATTTTTGGGGGGGAGTGGGGGAGGGAGAAGGGAGGGAGGTTTTGGTGATGGGGAGCAATAATCAGCTACAATGTATATCGACAAAATAAAATTAAAAAAAAAAAAAAAAAAAAAAAAAAAACCTTAAAAGCCAATTACTTCTGGTGGAGCATTTCAGATCAGAAAGGGGTGTGAGGAAATTTTCTGGGATGCAAGAAATTGTTTATATCTTAAGAGGGGTGTGTCACATCGGTGTATGAATTTTGGCAAGATTCATCAAACTGTACACTTACAATTTATGAATTTCACTGCTTATAAATGTGGCATTAAAAATTATAAATAAACCAATTTAATAAACAAGTAATATTAAACTCTAGTTAGTTGGTTTGCTTATAATGGTGGTGTGAGTAAGCATTTTTGAAACTACTGAATGTGCATTCTAGGTTCAAGCAAACAAATAACCATATTGAAGATGGTGGAGACCAGGTTTCTTTTTGTTAAAAAAAGGCAAATATAGAAAGGAAAAAGACTAGGATATACCTGAAGTGTTGAACTGGAGGTATCAATTTGAATACATGGTTTTTATTACAGAGAAAAATATGTATATGTGTATGCACTTATAATGTGTGTGGATTCTATGAACTATATTACCTGTGTATTATATATATTATATTAAATATGCATATACATTTCCTAGTTCTGGTGGAGCAATGGTACACCTATAGCAATGGTACACCCACAGCAATGAGCACACACAGTACCCATATTTTGGTTTCTAAATAACTTTGCCCTCTTAAAAGATCTGGAACTCTTTAAAAAAGGAGTGATTGCAGGATTAGGACAAGAAAAGAATGTGATGTTCCTGGAGCATCTTTTTGCACCAGAAGCTAATAATGATGGAGACATATTAAACACACAGGATCCAGTTTGGAGGGACTGCCATTGGCTAAATCAAGAGCAATCTGGGCATCAAAATAATGAGAGTAATGAATTATGACTCACTGAATAAAATAAAAATCCAAAATTCCATGGTGATATGAATACACAAACAAACAATGAATAAAAAAGAAAATCACAGTAGGCCAATTAATAAATACTGTACAGAAATTATAGAGTTAAAATAGATACATAAACAGTGGGTGAAAGTTTGATGAAGATAAGTATATTTACAAAGTACCTATGTATCTTCCCACAAATTACTTACTATACACAAAATGAAAGTGGTCACTTTACACTGGAGAAAGTTGGCAGACATCACCTTAAACAAGTATTCAAGGTTAATATTACCGACATTGGAACAAACTAACATCATGTACTTCCTGACCTGGTGCCCTGAGAAGACACAACATCACTTCGTTGGTGTTCCTGCCACAAGTATATAACCTGAATTTAATCATGAAAAATCATCAGATAAACTCAAACTGATGGGCATTCTACAAAGTAACTGGCAGGTACTCTTCAAAAAATGCCCTGGGTGGAAAAACAAAGAAAGGCTGAGAGATACTTCCAGGTTAAAGGAGGCAAAAAAGAAATGGGAATTAAATGTTATACATGATCCTGAGTCCTTGGTGACAAAAAAAGAATAGCTACTACAGACATTAGAGGGACAACTGTTGAAATTTAAATATGGATTGTGGATTGGATAATAGTATCTACTGGTATTAAATGCTAACTTTCTCATTTTTGGTAAGTATACTGTGGTCATGGAAGAGAATGTATTTGTTCTTAGGAAATACACAGAATATATTTATGGGGGTGTGATATTTTCAACCTTCTCTCAAAGGATTAAGAAAGAAACAATAAAGGAGAAAGAGACAGAGAGAGAGAATGATAAAGTAAATGGGGCAAAATGTAAGCAATTGATGAATCAGATAAGTGGTATACAAGAGTTCCTTGTATTATTTTTGTAACTTTTCTGTAAGTTTTGAATTGTAGCAAGGAAAAATTTAACAAAAATAAAACATACAAACTACAAAAAAATATGTAAACGGCCAATGTTTATATAGGCAACATTAATTCTCAAACTTATAATAATGACATCTCAAAAAATGATAATGGGTTTTCTGAAAGAAAGAAGATTCTATGGCCTAATAAAGTTGCTCACTAGAATCCTTTCTTTAAAAGAAGAGCCACAGTGTACTTTAATAAAGAAGCCTATTTAACCAGATTTAATCCAACATTTCCACAATATTCTATTCAAGAAAACATGTTAAAGTGGAGCCTTCATTAAAATCTTACAAAAATATAAATACTCTGTGGAAAACAGTTGGAGAACCACTTGTCAAGTAAACACATTTCCAGTATATGGTTAATCAGGAGAGAGAGACAGAGAGAGAGAGAGAGAGAGAGAGAGATGTATACACACACATTGATGAAGTGCTGGCTTCAAATAGTAAGAGAAAAATGATATGTATCTAAGAAAAGACATACCTAAAATGCCCCACCAGGCCTATATAGTGCATTCTTATAGGATATATTTTTAAATAGGGTAGATATAGGGCACACTGAGTTTCAGTTTTATTCAGCCATTCAATGGAACATGCTATGCTTTGTGTTATCTTAAATCTGACTCTCCCAGTGAACTGTATGGCAGAAGAGCTTGCCAGCCTGAGAGAGTACCTGCTATAGGCCACGTGCTGTGCTAGGTTCAGACACTGCAATGACGACCAGATACTGTTCCAGCCATGCATGAGCTTTCAGTCTAACGAGAGAGATGGAAAAGTGAGCACATCCAGAGAGAACTGTGGTATTTAAGAATAAGCACCTGATTTTATGTGAACATGAAAAGGGTAGCAAACTCAGTCAGAGAGAGATCAGGGAAAGTTTCCTTGAGAAGATAATATTTAAGATACTATAAGTTAATACATGCTAAATTTCTTTGAAAAATTATTCAAAAGGATTTCTTGTTTTTAGTTTATTTTAGTCATCCCATATTAGGTTCTGCTCCTACAAGGCATCATTATAGTTAAAAAAAAAAAAAGAAAGAAAGAAAGAAAAAGAAAAAGGAAGAAAAGAAAATATACCCATAAGCTATTAAAATCTAGATGAAATTCAAAATCTAAGAACTATGACACTGAGGTTGCCCCGAACAACCATTTCAGAATTCTCTCAAAAGCACCTCTAGACTTACTGAAGTATTCAAGTGTAGGAGTAAAATAATTGGAAGGAAAAAAAAACAAACAAAACAAACCACACACACATAAAGGAACAAACTGAAAAAATCAGAAATAGAACAGTGTGAGAAGACAAGAAGTGATAAGTATTGTTTACCTGTCAGTTGACATTGATTAATCTTGTGTTCTGTGATATCACTCAGTGATTCAAACACCTGGAGGCAGCTGTCACAGCTGTGCACAGCTTCGTCTTCCAACTCCTCCCCGTCTTCCGGCCGCTTCTTACAATCTATTGTCTCTCCATCTTCAGCCTTGTCTTCAAGTTTACAGTTGGGGTCTGAAAGAAAATCAAGACTGTAACTATGGAGTTTAAAGACAGGTTCTTTTAAAGTAACATTTAATTTTCTTGCTACCCAAAACAGAAACACCATTTTCCTTAAAGCTGCAATAGGACATCTTCATTGCAGATTTTATTATAGAAGAATCAAAAGTGAGCTTGCCTAAACTTTTTCAGTTTATGGTTATTGAAGGACTTCTTCTTTTTTCCCACCATGTAGCCCTTTTCCTACTTCTCCCTTCAAACTACTCGTCCACCCATAAGATTAATTTGCCATTTTTTAAAATAGTCTTTTAGGACTTTTGCTTGAGAGATAAGTCACTTGTAAAATTAAATCGTCCCCAATGCAAAGAAAAAAAACCCCAATGTGCTTAAGAATGAACTTCTTTTCTACTAAATATACTCTTTCATGGGAAATTACCAGAGTTAGCCAAAAGTCTAGAATAAGCTAAGCTAATTACCATAGGCATGAAGTTGACCTTTACTTATAAACTGGTCAAAACACATAGTTATTCCATTATTTGTTAGACAGCAATAGCAAAATAAACTCTACCACATGGCAAAACATACTTACGATCACAAACTCAAATGTAAATACATTAGTATATGTCTTGTTTCCAAAATTATCCCCCCAAAAGTAAAAATATATATATAAAGAAAGAGCAATTATAAATTAAAATCAAGCCAACAATTAAGTTGGCATTATCAATGTTGAAAAGCTAGATGTACTGTGAAAATTGAAATTGTTCCATTTTTAACCCTAAGAATGATACACAAACAGCAGGAGGAATAAGGGTAAAGCACACATAATGCTTTTATTTAGAGCTCAGTAAATACTTTTGGATTATGTATGCTGTCCTTTGACTCATTTTAGAGAAGTACCCCCAAACACCTGGGTGCCATTGCTCCTTTGCAGGAAAGCAAAGGGGTAGGGGTGGGGGATGAGGGAAGGGAGAGAAGGAGCGAGAGAGAGAGAATGCCTCTTTGGGAAAATAAGGATAATATAATCGGTGACTTAATTTATGTTACATTATTGTTTATTTATTTATTTATTTATTGGTGGCTAGCTGGTACAGAGATCCAACGCTGGACCTTAGTGTTATCAGCACCACCCTCTGACCAACTGAGTAACTAGCCAGCCCTAGGGACACTAATTTTTAATAGAAAAAAGTCCTTCAAAGTCAGAAATAAATTATGTCTCAAAATACAGTAAAATCAAACTAGAGATTTCTATTTTCTTCTTTTTTTTTTTTTTCTTTTTTTGACTGGTAAGGGGATCGTAACCCTGGGCTTGGTGTCATCCGCACCACGCTCAGCCAGTGAGCACACGGGCCATCCCTATACAGGATCCGAACTCGCGGCCTCAGCGCTACCAGCGCCGCACTCTCCCAAGTGAGCCATGGGGCTGGCCGGAGATTTGTATTTTCTATAAGACCTTGACTAGCCAATGAAATAGTTACAAAAGAGTTAATCAATATATCTAAGAAATATGTAATACATTATCTGTAGTCATGTTTTTATATGACTACAGTATTAACTTTAATGACTATGATGTTTAATAATTTAAATATAAGTATATTCAATATTTTTAATATTTCATCAAATATTTGAAATGTTACAATCAAGAATCAAAATTAGGCAAGAATTTCTTACAAAAGTCCATAAATGCCACCCCTTCATCATCTTGCTGTCTGAAAGTAACTTCTGCTGGTTTACATGTAACACACTTATTCAAACCCTACTTCTGCTAGTCACATACACTCCCTTTTTTATCTGGCAGTTGTTCCAAAGCCTTTCTTAGCATCTGCAATAAACTTAACAATATCATCACCCTTCAAATGATTCACATATGCCAGAATCAACTTACATTTAACATATATAATAACCTCTTGGCTTTGTGGGGGGGGGGAGCAGAATTCTCATCTCGAAGTGCAAATAGTTTTGTTTGTTGCGTTTTTTAAAAAAGAACATAGTGTTTCAGTAAATTGTTAATTTGGATTGATTTGCCATCTGGAAAATTATTATCTCAATACTCCACATAGTGTCCATTTCAATAGACTGGGATTTAGACGGCTCATTCCTGGGGGAGCAATCACAGGATCTTTTGCATTTTCTTGTACTTTGCCTAGCACAGCACCATGTCCAGATGAGTGCTTAGTAAATATTATTTAGTTATGGTAAGAAGGAGAAGGGGGGAAAAAGAGTACGTAAAAAAGTCATTTATAGGTATTTTTTCTGTAAACAGGAACAGACTAGTAACCTCCAAATTAAAGGGCACCTACATGCCTAAATTTTCCAAAATTGACAACTATATGACCCACCACATTAGAGTCTGCTGCTTTCAAATGCTTCATTTAGAGCTATAGGCACAAGGAAGGGGTAATGGTCCAAAGATCTCCAATAAACTAAAACCAAGTGGCAAAATACGGCCAAACTACAGAGCAGTTCAGAAAAATAAATCACTGTCCCAACTATGGCAAATTGCCCCCACCCCCGCCATTAAACACTTTTTGGGAAGAAACATGCCCACACTGAATACTCAGTTGTTTAGCATGAGTTTCCAGTTTCTCAAAAAAACTGACAGCACTCAGGGAAATGTGGGTGTTAGGTCAGAATTTTAATATGATTATTTAAATGCTACACATCAAGTTTGCAGACCTGTTTGGTTTTAAATAAGGAGACTCTCTGAATACTTTAAGTAGCATGCAGAGAAAAATGATAAAAGCTCACTTTTGTTATTATTCAAGAATATGGATACTTTACAAGAATCCGATATCAAAAATACCAGACAAATAAGAATGAATGCATGATGTTTTAGCTCTTAAAAGTTAAAGAATGACTCCAGTCCATGCTTCTGACACTGGCTAGTTATTAAAATAAGGGTCATTTTAAGACTAATAAAAAACGTTTTTGCTTCCACTTCTGCATTTACAGACAGAACCCTTCAGGGACTGAAGTCAGTCAAGCTTATTCACTTCTGCTGCAACTTTAGGATGCATGCTCCAGCCAACTGGCGAATTTGTTTTTAGGTCAACACTTAAGAGGGACCCTCTGGGAGGTGGGTTCGATTATAGCCTATGATGCCTTGGTGTAATGAGCACTGGAATCAGTCTCTTTCCTTGTAAGATTTTTCCAACCTCCACTTTCATGAAAATTTCTTTTTTGCCCATTCAAAAGATATGTTTATTTGTGCTCGGGCTCTCCATTCCTAATGCCAGTTGACGTAGGAAGATTCTAGAAAGCTTACACTGTCAGCCATTTCTTTCCCACAGGTGGCTACACTTCAATAATTGCACATGGCCTTAGTGATGTAGTTTTTATAACGTCCTTTGAGATCCAATCATAAAAAATAATTGTATTACTCTGCTAGCCATTCAAACCTCTGACTTCAACCTGAGGGATTATAAATGCAAGGTCCATGCCTGTAAGTACTGCCCTGCCCCCAGCACCACTGCACGAGGGACAATTGTTCTTCCAACTCCACTGTTGTGCTATAAACCCACCCAAAAGGCAGTATTTTAGAACATCCCCATACCCCCTACACTGTAACTGCAAACCATGTCACAGCTGCAGGCACCAATTTCTCTCCCCTGCCCTAAATGATGCTGCCCAAATGTTGCATCCATTACAAGTGATCTCAACTGCCTGGCCACCTTTCCAGCTCGTCCCTTCAAAAGGGTGCTATGGAGCCCTGGATTTACAGTGTTCTGATCTGGACACAATTATTATTCCAAAAATAAATGTTAGCTTTCTGTTTCCAATTTTGCTAACATTCCTTATAAATGGGAATTTAAAAGAAGCATGACTTTCCTCTTCTTTTGTTCTCTGGCAGGTGGTTCTTTCCTTCTCATCCTCCTCTTCATAAGGATTGTTATTACTATAACTTGGTTTAATAAAATTACAACTTTGGGGAAAATGAAAAATTGCACCGGCTTAAAAGTGTTGGAGGCAATAAACCCATGGACTTCAATTAATTTCAAGTGTGGGATCAGTTTAAGGCCAACCAGCAGAAATTCTGTTCTGTCCATGTAAAAATGAGGTTTCACCACATTTACTTTTTATAACCTATATAAAAGTCAAGTAAAAGTAATGAATATCTAAAAGCCATCTCAGTGGACTGGCAAAGACTATCTGTATTCTTAAAACTCATCTTACATATTTCTTTCCATGCAACAAGGATCCCATGCCTGATCAAAGCTAAAATGTCAAACTACTGAGAAAACAGCCCAATTTCCAATCCATTTCCCTGCCTAGAAATGGACCTCCTTCCAAGCCACTTTTGCATGGAAAAGCACTGGCAAAAGAAAGAAAAACTAAGAGATCATGTGGTTATAATTATTACCAGGCAAAAAATATTTCTGCAGCTCAGTGGTAAAGTAAAACTCTGTCGCTCTCTGTTCCCAATAGTGTCCATCGCAAAACAACTGCCTCATTAAATCTCTGTAGTAAGATTAATATGCTGTAGCTGCACTACATTTATAACTTGGTACTCTATAAAAAGCACATTTAATGGTAAGAGCCAGAGCCTAGATACAAAGTATTACTATAAAAACTTCTGGCAGCAAGTACAGAGCAGGCCCTCTGTCCTTCTTGCAGGAGATATAAATGAGGTTTTTCCTGGTCAATTCCAAGCATGAAACCCTACCTTAAAAACCAGAGTCAGTTTTTATGAAAGTGGCAGAAACACAAGATTCTGTGGATGATGTAAATATGAATGCAAGAAGATTACTCAACAACTAAGATTGGCAAAAGATGAATGAATCCAAAATACTCCACTTATACACACATGCAAACTTAAAACTGGATCATTTCCTAACAGTTTGTTTTCTGGTCATAGCCAGCTTTTCACCAAATTAAACAACCATAACAATCATGACTTAGTCAATCTTAAATCAACGAACACAGTGCCAAGTGAGTTCAAGAAACTACCAACTAAAAACCCTTAATGCCTAAAAAAAGCCCCAAAACAAAAACAAAACAAAAAAATCCACAAGTTCATGACCTCCTGGATCTAAATTATATAAAACTATAAAAAATAAGTATTCAAGAAACAGTGCTCTCAAAACTACATTACTACTGTACTGGTAAAAATAGAAGGTTTTTGTTAGTTTAGAACGCTGCCGCAGTTCTTTTTGCCAAGGATATTTCTGAAAACAAAAACAAAAACAAAAACATTAGTACCCCGTGTCTTATATTAGTAGGCTAATTAAGTAAGCAATAATTTATAAATTTATAAAAATATGTTCCCGTTCCACACGCAAATCTCTCAAATCCCAATAAATGATGCACCTCAAATTAACAATCATCTTGCTCCAAATAATAAGTAATCATCAAATATGGTAAAGTTCACAAGCGTATACACAAACTAGTCTTCTAGGTTTACTGACATGTTTAGAAGTCCCATTCCTAAAAAGAAAATCAGAGACTATCTGTTTAAAGACAACCATGTCTGAAAGCACTCCTTCCCAAGAAGTATGTTCAAATCATATTCAGTAATTTATCTTTATACTTTTTAAGAACAGAAGAAAAGTTACCTTCAGGTTACAAATAGTTAACAAGAAACAAAAAGCTTCCTAGTTTTCAAAAACCAAAAGGCGGGATCATTATTTTGTGCTTTCTGTGCTCTAGATCTGCTTTCTAACTTGAAATCCCACAAGCTGCAAACAGATTTAAGGAATATAAATCGCACACGGTTATAAAATGGCAAGCAGGCTCTAATGAAGACATGCAGTATTGCCAGACTGTGCAGCCGTCTGTCCCACACTCGCCTGCTGGTCTGCTGCCTCGTTTTTTTCTTACTCTCAACTCAAGGTAAAGAAACAAACAAAATAAAACAAAAACAAAAGCCATCAGTGGGGTTGCTAAGGATGAGCATACTGGAAGTGGACCTCAGCGTGGCAGAATGGTCACAGCCAACCCAGGCAGAAACTGGGCTCTGCACCCACAGGTCCAAAGAGCTCATGTGGTCCAGGATGAGAATGAATATACTCTTTTTACATCTTCTGCAATGTTTATTTTCTAACCACTCTCTTTTCTGAAAGTTATGAAATTGTTTTACAGAAGAAAGAAAAAAACTCTTTCATGTATTTTTTATTTCCTTTGTCTATAAAATCTTCTCAGACAGAATGAATTATCTTCATATTAAACAAAATCACACTGTTGAAGTTTAAAATTTCTGTGGTTTTGCTTGATTGTTCTACAGGTCTATTATGGTCCTTGAAGACCAAAGAGAAATATCACAGATGCAGTATTATCAAGGAGAACATGCCAAACATGAATTTATTACTACTGCCTATCTACAATGAAATTCCTTGTAGGAGGACACTGAGTGGGAGGAAATTAGCCTTGGGAGAGGTTAAAAACACACACATACACACTCACGCACACTTTGGAACCAAATAAAAAGTTTCTTCTCTTCCAATCAGAAAATCCTACCAAATTTCTTTCTTCCACTTAATATCAACATGAAATTTAGTACAAGAAGTACCCAATAAAAGAAAGCAACTTTAGCATGCCAACTTTTATAGAAAAAGTAGTTACAAACATACTTCTACAGTAAAGTTATCTAACTTAAAAATGAATTACTATAGCTGCTTTGTCACAACTTCAGGAAACAAACATTTACTGAGCACCTATGCAGTTAATAAGCATTTGGCTAAGGTCCTGGAGGTACAAAGTCTAAGATGACCTAGTCCCTGTCCCAAGGAGCTTGCAATCTACTGCAGTTTTCCAACTGGTGGGTCAAAAAGCAGTTTCCAGTGTTTGGGCATACTGATCCTTTCAGCCTTCAACTTGGCCAGGTTCAGCTTGGGGTGACTAGAAATTGCCAGTCTGTTTTCCCTGGCCTTCAGCAGCTTTGTCCATTTACCCGAGCTTGCCATCCAAAGCTTATTTTTCTGTATATGTCATGACATGAGAAGGGCTGGCAAGTGCTCGTGCAGGGAGAGAGATGGATGAGTAAATCGATGACTGAAGAAGGAGTTAGAAGGACCCAGATGGATGAGCACCTAAATTGAGACAGAGAAATTTTACTCAAAGAAGAACAGCTCATGCTCAGTTTTGAAGGATAGTTCGCACTGAGGACAAGCAGAACACAGCTCTCTAAACAGAGAACACACGGGTAAAGACACATATACAGAAAACAACATGATGCCTTCAAGGAAGTGCAAGTCCTTCTGTGCTATTCAGATGAGGCGCACTGGATAGAGTGGGGGGAGAGGGGAGCAGCTGCAGAGACCATGCTGAAAAAGCAGCTAGATCATGAAGGAACTACTGTGTGCAAAATGTCCAAACGTTAACCTCAGCACTATGAGCATCGCTGAAAATTTTTAACTAGAGGAGTGACTGATCTGGTTCACATTTTATAAAGATGCTGCATTGGTAACTGAGAGAATTGGTTGGACAAAGACTAGAAGCAGGGAGACCAGTCGGGAGGCTACAACATAAACCAGGAAAGAAGTGGAGAGTGGAAGCTAAATCAATAGGAGATAGGGAATCATGGGTCTAGGAGCCACTGTAGAAACGGGATCTGGATTGATTGTGGACATATGAATGTAGAGAGCTGTCTCAGTGTTTGCCAGTCATCAGGCTCGGTAAAGCCATTCCTAGAGGTGAACTTGCTGTCTTAGTTTTATAACACGTGTGTTAAGACAGGCTGGCTTACTTCTCTCACTATTTTCATAACCAGGTTTTGTCTCTTATCCACACTCCCACTTACCTAATGTGGCAAATAAATGCCAAAGAAGGAGAGAGACTGGACAGTAATGTCACACCAACTAACTTTATAAGCCAGTACAACAGGTTTGCAGGGACCCCAATGGTACTTTCCTTGGACTTAAGAGATCTTTGGTAAGACTCCTTTTGCTTTAGGTATCATTTCAAGCACACAAAAAGCCAAAGAAAAATAAATGCAAAATTTAACTGAAAACAAAAACAGGTATTGATTCTAACATCTCTTTTTTATCCCATCTTTTAAAAAACCATTAAACATTAGTTAACGTGATTCTCCTTGCAGTTCATGATCCTCCTCACAAGAAAAAGTACTAATACTGGACCTCTACTTTCAATAACGTAAAACCCAAATAAATTTATTAAAATGTTCATTTTAAGGGATATGTATAGTCTTTTGGGGGAGAAAATAGGATAAGAAACCACAAAGCATGAGGACAAGTCAGTAGGACAAATAGATGAAAGAAGATTAAAATGGGTTATTAGGTTAAAGAAAGAAAAAAATCATTCTGCCAATTTTTTTTTTCTAGCAGAAGGGCTTACAGTGAACTATCCAATGTCTTTTTGTTACTGTTGTTGTTTTTTTCTGGCATAAGCCTTTCCTCCTGTCACATTTAACTCTTCACTCTTCCATCTGCCGCTAATGCCTTCACATTCAACGCTGATACATCTCATTCTCATAGTCCCTAACTTCCTGCAAAAACAAACACAACCAACTTCTGTATTTCCATGCTCAATCTTAAACAGAGGCTCAAGGACACTTCCTTCCATTTTATATATGAAAAATATCACATAAAAATATTTTTACTATCCAGGTATTCAAGTACTAATTTCTCTACAGCAAAGTACTCAGGGAGAAGTTGGCCACTGAGTACAAAACTCAATTAGATAGGAGGAATAAGTTCTGATGTTCTATTGCACAGTAAGGTGACTAGGGTTAACAGTTATGTTTTGTATATTACATAATAGCTACAGGAGAAGCTCTTGAATGTTTTCACCACAATGACATGATAAATGCATGAGATGATTGATACATTAACTACCTTAACCCGATTATCATACAACATGTATATGTATCAAAACACCAGGTTGTATCCCATAAGTATGTATAATTACAGTGTGTCAATTAAAATTTTTTAAAAAACAACTGCTAAAACTCCACTCTGGAGGAAAACAAATTATTTGAAAGCATTTGTATGTAGTCTTTAGCACATAATGACCAGGTGTACTGAAAAATGCTTCTTAAAACTAAATAATTGGTTAATAGACACAAAGAATGATTATGTTTCGTAATGATGAACACGTTAATTATCCTGATTAGATCATCACACATTAGGTACATAGGTACAGATATTCAACTCTGTACTCTACAAATATGTATACTCAATTATGTTTAAATTTTAAAAAAACCTACGATAATAAATGAAACGTATTTTTGAAGCTAGGATTTAGAGATCTGGATATTTGAGAAAGAGCCTAGTTATTTCCTCTTTACCAAATAAGCCTATAGCCTCAGCTTATAGCAGCACAGCTAGTTCACCTCAGCAAAAGAAAATCTGGGGCAAAAAGTCTTTGTATTCAAGGCATCATACTTTCTAATACTTCTACCAACTGTTCTTATTTCTTCACCTATTTTAGCTAGCACAAATCAAATTGAAACAATATTTCTGAACTGGACACTTAAAGTTAACTATCTCAACAATTACTAATACATTAGCTTTTAGGGAGAAAGTGTTTTGAACAAGAAACGTTGTCTTGCTGCAATGTAACAATACCGGCCTTCACATTCTGAGAATGTAAATGCCAATCTCATATACAAAAATCAATCTGATATTAATTATCACTCAATTCTCTTTACTAGTGACTTAGCTTTTTTTTTTTTTTTTTAAATTTGGAAGTTCTTCTTAACTGTAGTGTTCCATTTGAAAGATAGGGACAATTGGATTTTTCTAAAGGTAGCCAACTTTATTTCCTTTTTTCCCTTTAGCCACACTCCAAATGATTCTCCAACAAATTAAGGATCAAACTGCCATTAAAATAATATGAAAAATGATTTGAAACCAAATGAAAAATATTTTTCTTTTCTTTCCTAGCTCACACACAAGTGGAACGAGTACATTCGTAAGAAGTGCTCCCGTTAGGAACATAAGAAAGTGGTTTCTAAACAATTGCTTTGATAACATGATGACTCAGCAAAAGGGAAAAAGGAAGAAGAAAAATCCTGTAAAATAAGGTACATCTTTGTATAATGAAAGATCAGAGCGAAAAGTCAGGCTGTAGTTTATGACTTATGAGCTATTAGAAACTACAAGAAAATTTATGTATAATTGGGGGGAAAAAAAGAAAGTCATTTCATCATCCTCTAGCTGGGCCAATAAATTTAAAAATACGTACAACCCTAAATGTCTAAGGTTCCTTCAGACTGATAAACGGAACAGGAAAAGCTACACAACCAAAAATAAACTATAAAAATAGATCATTATTGATTTAGTACCATTTCTGCGATATTTTCCTTAAGGAATTCAAAACAAGGGAAATACAAAAGCATGATTTTTAAAAAACTTTTTAACTGCACTTTTCATTTGCTAGAACACAAAAGCAATTCCTTACGTTTCCATGTGTTTGCTTTTTTACTTTTAACAAAATCTCTCCAAAAAAAAGATTTTTACAATGCATTTTTTCCTACAGAATGACAACCTTGCCAAATGTGAATTCAATCTGCATGTATCTGCAGACAAGTAATAAGACACCAGGGCCATTAGCATAATCAATACACAATTTACAGAGCTATCCAGATAGAACTGAAAATGAACGAACGTGTACGCCATTATCTTAGTAACTATAAATTAATAGTCATTTGTGGAAATATGTTCCCACTTATATTGTCTCAATCCTAACTTGTCAAGATAATGTGACCGTACATTAAATATTTTTATAGTATATTTGCTATATATAAACATATTTTCAAATGATGATTTATTATCGATAATCTCCAAATATACATAAAGTAAAATCTACTACATCAATCACATATGGGAGAGAATGACTGATAAACACCTATATTTATTTTTTAGCTTTTTCAACATGTGGTTTAATAGGCATATAAATATAAATAAACATATATATATATATTCAGAAACACATTTTTCAGCAAATCTATGTGGGCAAGGAGCATGTTCTCAGAAGGTAAGCTGGAAAGGCCAGGGCTCACCTTATTTTCTTAAAATAAATAATAAAGAAACTACTCTGGTCAATCCTACTACTGCTGCTTATAATTTTTAAAAATCAAACACTTTTGAAACTTTACATTTAGCCAGCACTACCAAAATAAATACAGTATGTGCTGTCTCTGAAATACCATCCAAAAGACATCAAATTTGGAGTCATTTTGTCAGGAATGGTGACAGGTCATTCCCAGTACCCTTCACAGATGGCATCAATGTTCCATCGGTCCTTGGGACAAACCATCCCCAACAGGTGTGTCCACCTTTCACAGCAAGAAAGAAAAACTGGAATATTTCAAATAAAAGAAAACAGGCATCACTTCAGGACAGTAAAATGCCTTGACCTGCCAGTGGGAAATACAAGTTTGCTTGCAGGCATAACCACCACTCACTTTTTCCTATTACCCAGGCTGGTGGGCCCCCACTACCAAATCTCCTGATCTTTGAGTAAGAGCATCAAGAGGAAGGTGATTCTGCTGAGATTTCACCAGCAATGGGAAAAACACTCCTGGATCCCTCATGCCTCCACCACCACCACTAAAACACCTCCCAGAGGCATTCAATCTTTTATCAGAAGCCAAATCCTTTAATTATACAATTAGGGATTTGTCAGGTTTCCACTGTTTTCAGTGCTCTCTCAGGTGTAAATGACCAATATCATATCATATTTTTTCTTGTAAAAGTAACTTTCTCTTGGGGGCAAGGGAAATAGGGGAGGAAACTCAGATCTACATACCTAAAGCAAAAGGGAACACCAGAGGAGAAATCTGGTGGCCAGAGGATTAATTATTTCTACCTCTTGATTTGCTTTATGAGTGGTCCTGGCTTCTATTTGAAAATAATGGGATTAAGTCACTTTCAAATCAGGATTCTTTTTCTGCTTCAACCATACTAATTGGATGAGCCCAGTGTCTGTGCCTCAGTTTTCTTGCCTATAAAATGGGGACAACGACTAACACAGGATTCATTTAAGGCCAAATGTTATATCATACTGTATTTTTTATTAAAGACACAGTGTCTTTGGAAACACTAAGAAAGTGCCCAAATGCAATGCATTTGCCATGAACAGTGAACTCAACTCTCCTCTGGCTTCATTACCCACCTTAATTGTAATGAATGGTACTAAGAGTTTAACATAAAAGCTCACACAATTCCTCTTAGGCTTTCTACAGAAGGGGAAATATTTTCTTTTCTATAGGAAGAGGCAAAGGAGCCACAAAATTATGTGTTACCCCTAAGGACTTTGCAGAAGAGGAAAACATAAAGAGGGGAAAACATGCATGCTTCCCCAGCTGACCATCCATAATAAAGAGCTATTACTGTACCAGTTAGTGACTTGCTAAGAGACAGATACCAGTTAACCACTTTATATTTGTTACCTAATACAACCATTCTGTGAGGTAGAGTCTTACCACTGTACTGGTAAGAAAACAGGCTTAGAAAGAATCAGTAACATGCAGGATTCCAGTGCAGGTCCATCAGGCACAGGGACCCTCATGCCTACTCATGGGACATGGAGAGTATGCACACAGGACCAAAAGCCCAAGACACTGACAGCTAAAACTAGAATAGGGAGCTGACTCAACATAGCAGACGGCCCACAATTTTGTCTTTTATAAAGAGTCTGAGAGGGGTTGGAAGTCACTTTTCCCTCCATAGTATAGCCGTGAAAGGTAACTCCTAGAATTAAAAATCAAGAGACTGAGATTTTCCTCCCTGTTCTATCACAAAGTCATGGTGTGATTTGGAACATATCCTTTAAGCTTTTTGGGTTTTGGAGATAACTAGATGGGTCATCTCTGGGGTCCTCCCCGCTCTGAAGTCTCATGATCTGTGTCCTCTCTCGGACACTCACAACACTCACAACCTCAGTGGGCCCCTGAGCTCCTAACAAGACATTCATCCCCAGCCAGGGCTGACCTTTCAGGAACCACAATTACCATCCGAGCCCGATACCTTTTTTAAAGTGTTTTCTCGAATATCTATATTAAATGATCCCAAGGTGGAATTTCCTTTGTCACTCACTATCATTTAAGGATATTCCACTCATTAAAAGTGGCCGCTCACAATCCTCTTGGCTCTCTGCACTCCGATTTTCATTACTATTTCTCTCACTTCATTTAGCATTAAGGTTGAAGGAAAAAGTATAAATGGATATTTGAAAGTCATCTGATTGGATATATTAAGGTTTTAGACTTTGTCTTATAGAAAGACAACTTTATGACAGTTTTCATTTAGTTGAAATAAAAAGGGAAGATAGTGCCTACAAAGAGCATCGCTGGACAAATGAGTGCTGAGGTCAACCGGCGGGCACTGACACAGGCTGTGTTTCCAAAGCCTGAAGGGACAGCCTGAGTCAAGCAATCTGGGAGTGGGGACCAGGTGATTTCATGAACTAAGCAAAGAGAGGAGGACTGGCGAGTGAACAAGCATGGGAGGCTAAGGAGAAATAAAAATAAAGCAAACTGAACAGTTAGGATTTACTGCAGAAAGAACAGAGGGGAAACTAAAATGAAAAAAATGTCAGACCATCTGCCCCAAAATAAAGTTTCAAATAAAATTAAAGCAGTGGCTAGACACAGCCAGACACAGACTGGTAGTTCTCTTAGACATTTCACACTCTATATCCACATAGGCTTCTAAGACAACACAGAATCCCTCTCTGAAACCTGGAAGAAAATGCTTTTAGACAAATTTGCTGATGACTGAGGTGATATACAAAATCATCCCCTTATTCACCTAATTCCTTTGTAAACCCAAGCCCAGATTTACCTTTTTAATTTAAGGATTATTAATAAGTCTACTATGATTAAACCTTCGTTATAATGTGTGAGTTATTTGTCTCTAGTTCCTCTCCCAAGAACAATTAGACTACTTTTGTAAATTAGCATTGGCCCTTTTACAAAGAACCTAAAAGACACCAACCAGACTTACCAAAGCAATGGCAGAGGTTCTAAAATTAATTGGCTTCACTTTATGCTTTCATTATCTTTTAATTGGAATTTCTGCAGAAAGTTTTCTTTCAGAATTCTCTCTACATTGACAATGTAAAGTTGGAGTTTGGACTCAATCGCTGCATTGGCCAGTGTGAAGGTACCTGCCACGGCAGCAAAGACTTTTTGTCTTTAAACCTAGCAAAGACTTTTGTGAGGAACCCCACCCCTAAAGACAGTCCATAGAAAGAAGTATGTTCAACCACACAAGTACTTGGAAATCCCTACCGTCCAACAACAGCAAAGAGGAACTTTCTAGAATAGAAGAGTTATATACCATGGGTGCACAAAAGTGAGAAAACCTTTGAGAATAAGAAGAAACATTCACTAGGCACTTCATATCTGCCAGACACTATGCTAAGCACTTATATGAATTAACTCTTAATTCTCACAACAACTCTATGAATTAGGTACTATTTTTACTCTCATTTACAGACATACAAACTTGGTACAAAGTGATTTAATAACTTGTCCAAGGTCAAGCAGATTAGAATTTCAACCCAAAGACTCCGGTTTAATACCCAGGCCCTTAACCACCACCCTATATTTTCCCCATTTATGGGGAAACCATTTATGGTTTGCCAAGCACCCTCTATTTCCAGAAATATGAAGAGGGGCTGGAGAAAAGGGATGGAGATGGGAGACAAGGCCCTGCAGCCAGAGTAGTGGGGGATACAGAACTAAAAGAGGCATGAGAAAAAAAACCTTTCTATGTCAGACACAAAAACCATTGGTTATAAGGGAAGCCATGGACAAAACTGAAAACAGAAGTTTTACACTTCTGGATGGCAAAAGAAAAAAATTACCACCCACAAAGTCAAAAGACAAACTGGGGAAAATATTTACAACACATAAGTCAGACAAAGGACTACTTTTCTTAATAATATGAGCTGCCCTTTCATACCAAAAGATAAAAGAGCCAAGGAAATAAAAAGGCGATTCACAGTTTATAAACCTGCCAAAAGATGCTCAAGCTTCCTCATCATTACAGAAATGCTAATTAAAATGTCAAGGAAATACCAGTTTGTTTTTTCACTGTCACATTAGTAAACACAAAGTATCCACATGCAGGCACCATCTAACCTGCTGCTAACAGCAGTGTGGACACTGGGCTTGCCTCTGTGGAGGCACACTGGCGGTACCCATCAAAATTTTAAGAGCACATTCCCTTTAACCAATAATCCCATCTTTAGGAATTTACCCCATATATATGATCATACGTGTCAGGAAGTATGTATGTATGCTCATTGAAGCAACATTTGTAAATAGTGATATAAACAAACAGAAAAGTAAGAAATAGAAACATCCTGATGGCCACCAGTGGGGGGAAGGGCTCAATAAATGACAGCCGATCGTACGATGGATAGTGCAGAGTTGTTAGAATGACGGGGAAAGGTCCTAAGTGCTGATGTGGAAGAATTCCTAGGAAATATATCTACAGAAGAGGACAACTGGAAGAGCTCCCACTTTTGTTTTGGGAAAAAAGATACCAACACATATACATTGCTGTCTTAGAATGAATCAGATAGCTGCTTGAGTGCTTTACCACTAGGTATCCTCATCCTCTCTAAATAACTGTGGGACAGATACTTAAAAAACAGTTGGAAAGGGCAGCACATTATTAGCCTGCCCAGGGTATCAATGCATCTCACTCTGACCTGGCTTGGGGAATCCTCTCACAGACTTTTTTTTCTGGCTTTGAGAATAATACTGTCAAAAATAGAAACAACAGAAAAAGCATAGGAAATATGAGTTGGAAAGTGAAAAAAAAAAGTGCTGGCAGATTAGTTACTGTTTTTATTATTTTCCACAGTTTTTCTGCATTAGGTTTTAATTACAGAATATACAATGGATTTTTGATGCACTGTCATATTTTAATACTTACTAAGCTACTTGATGTGGCAATTGTACGAAGAACTTGCAAAGATCATATAATACAAAAAATTAGTGAGTTTACTCAGTATTTAGACAACATTATACGAATGAAACTCAGATATTTGGAAGAGTAAATAGATCTAATTAATAAGAAACACACTGGGTACAGTTGCAGGTATTTTACTTAGAATGGGAAAACTAGACCCACAAATAAAAGATGGCCAGAACTTGTACAGAAGTCAGCCATGTGCAAATCCTACATAAAGGATACCACTTGTATGAACTGAAAGTACACTGTTGTTATAAAACTAAGTGCAATCTGGAGTTAACATGAGGGACACAAAGAATTATCTAAATATGTTTTCATGGACTATTAGCTCCATGAAACCTCATGAGGAACCAGGTCTGACTTGTTCCTTCCTGTGTCCCTAGCACCTGACACATATTTGGTGCTCAATAAAATTTCCTGTAGGATGCAAACCTAAAGCTTAATATGTTTTGAAAAATATTAAACAAAGTCATGCATCCTACAGGAATATGTTTCAAAAACATATTAAGCTTTAGGCTTGCCTCTAGAATTCTTCCCTGACCTCACAGAGATCTGTTAAATGTTCTCATTAACACCCAGTGCTGTCCCTTTGAAGGACTGGAAACTACTACCATCTTGCTTATTTAATCATTTCCACTGCTTTATCTTAACTTCATGAGGACACAGACCATATCTGTCTCCTTCATAGTATTCTCAACTCCTAATACTCCGAGACTGGTAAATGATAGATGTGCAGTAAATATTTGTTGATTAAACAAATGACTAAATTAATGAATTTGTTTGTGTGCTTACCATCTACATTTTAGGCTATGGGGATTCAAAGAACAGGGACACAGAACTCTACTCTCAAAGGGCTTACAGATAAACCAGGAAGCCAACTTAGTGCCATAGTGACATACATGGTAGAGAGGGGATAATAAACAGAAAGGTCATTTAGACTCAGGTGGGTCAGAAAAAACATCCCAGATGATATGGGCTGAGTCTTAAGAGATGAAAACAATATTCAAGACTCTATTATTGTACAAAACTGACCTGAGAAACCACAATTCTTGCCTAGAGAGGGTTCAAAGTGAAGCCCTGAACATCATTAAAGGTTTGGAACATGCTGCTGTATGAAAATAGTACCAGCATTTGGACAAATGCATGAACATGAAATGAAGATAAGTCGATGCAAGTCAAACTAAATTAATATGGTATACTTAAAGCAACACACCTTGACCTTGGCTTAAGATTGTACTGCTACAGGTTCATACTCAGCTCACTGCAAAAATCCACCTGAGACCCAGGTCAATACAAAGTTGATCTCACACCCACACATGCACACAATTTCTAGTCCAAAGCAGGTGCTGCTGTCAGGGCTGCTCCCAGTGAAACATGACAAATCCCTAGTGAGGTGAATCAACCACTGGTCCAGGGCTCTCATCTAGAAGATGCAAACTGCTCTGTGGAAACTCCAGAGCGTGAACAGAGTCAGATTCCTTATAAAAGAACGGTTCAGTGTGTAATACACATGTCCTTCTCTATTAGCTTCCTAAATTCCTTGTCTTGACAAGAAATCACAGCAGAAAGTAAGACTTTCCAATCTGTGTTTGGAGACTTAGGCCAGTTTTTAATTTTGTTCCATCAGCTACAACTCAATCCGGTGCACAATTTAAAAGTATGCTTGCCCTATTAATATGAATTATTGATCTGCTTGCAAGAATCACAATTTCTCAATATAAGAATTCTAGGATGTTGGAGCTAGAAGGGAACTCAGAAACCATAGACACCTCCATTTGACTGGTAAGAAATGAAGTGATTTTGGCTCCACAGAAGTTTACTGAGCACTAAGTATAAGTCAGGCATCTGGCCAAGCACTTTCCTAGTCTGAGGACACAGAGGCAAAGACAGAGCTAGGAAGCTACCCCAGAGGTCTACCAGCCCATCATACTCATACTCGGTTTTAAATATGCAAATCAGCAAGTATAAAAAACAGTTACATTTAACAGAAGCCATAAAATGGTGTTATTACCTTGTAATGGTTTTATTTTGAAGATTAAAAATTTGGTATAATGATGCAATACTTATGTAAATGACCTAGATGATGTTGGAGGAGGCAAAAGGGATTTCACGTTGATCATCTTTTTCTTCGGTCAGTTACACTCTACCATCACCATTCACTCCAGCACTCACATCTCTGAACATGAAGTCCATCTAGACATCCAATATCATTATCCCTAAATTGTCTTATACTTAAGATCCATGATTCAGTAAAAGTTTATTCCAAAGCATTCACCTGTCTCTCAGGGGAAAAATAATCAAGCCTGCACGCTGTGGGCTTTTCAATACCAACTTGCTGCAATCCCTAGTGTTCCACGCCTGCATATGTAATGGAATGAATTCCTTGTGACTTGTTTCACCTCAATTTTGTAGAGCAGGGATTCCTAACTGAAGTTTAGTTTTGCTTTTTTTTCATATCAACACCACACACATTCTTCAAGAGTCACCATTTATCTTAAAGGATGTCATATGAATTCTTCAAAAATTTTTAAAAATTAATTAACTTTACTATTGCACAATTAACTTTCAATAATGTTATCCAGAGCTTTTAGAAGGGCTAAAAGATATTGCATCATCAATGATCCAAGTCCAGAAGTGTTGAAAATAAATGCTCCATATATTGTATTTAGTGGTTTCAGTTCAAGTGGGCATATTTATCGTTAGATTATGAAAGAAAACAAAGCTTACCATTCTTAAAAAGTATAGTTCACCAAACTTTTGGTGCTAAAAATGCTTTTGAAACTTATTTTATCTAAGTGCTTCAACTGACCCAACTTGAAGAAAAAGTTAACATACCATATACATGTATCTCCTTCTTTCCACTTACACAGCTTCCTTCCAAAAATTAAAAAGTAATGGAAGGTATTTAAAATTTCATCCAGTTTTCTAGACTACAGGCTTGGTAAGAGCAAGGCTGACATCTGTCTGGCTCATGATTGAATCCTCAGAACTCAGCACAGTGGCTGAGACAAGATAGGCGCCCCCCCCCCAAAAAAAAAAAAAACTTGTTAAATGATGATATAAGCTCCCCTTTTTACAGAGAGGAAATGTGAATCAGAGGGTAAGTGGCTTGCCAAAAGGTGCACACAGCAAATCAGTGCTCGCGCCTGTGCTCTTTGCACTCTGCAACCATCTCTCTACTGGTGCTAATATCCAAGTTACAATACTTATGACCATAACTAATTGTTTGTTTTTATTCTCAGCTCTTTCCAGGAATTAATATGCATTCCCTGGAGCCCACAGTTCTTTTCAATCCTTGCCTGATGTCTGCAAAGCATGCATCTAACTATGCATATATTGTACACTGACAGCCTGAAACCCCCTTCTTACAACAATTGCAGACTCCAGGCTTCAGCGGATGAAAACCACACCCCGGCTAAATCAAGATGGCACCACCTTCCAGCCCTTAGTTCTGTTCCGGCTTCATTACTACTTGGTAGAGCAGTGTTTGTGAATGGTTTACTACCGTTTGCCTTTTTCAATGTGTAAAAATAAGTCAAGACAAAAGTGCTGATACTAGATATTAAAAAGCATATGTCTAATAAACTTAAACAATTGATACAGGCTAAATTGTTAGGAACGTTGAAAGCAATTAATGTTTAGTCTTATTCAGGCACTTACTGGACCTAATCTGGTTCCACTGTGAAGGAAAAGAACAATACCAAAGAACAGGTATGAAATGCTGGAAATTGTTTCTAAATGTCAATATATAGTTTAAAGCATTGTAATATTTTTTAGATTCTTGGCCATAGAAACCCTTATAATACAGCAACTTATAGTTCACTACATGTACTCTTCACCCCTCCAAAACCTGTATTGTGAATACAGGTTTTCACAAATGTATTATGTATGAATATATGGGACTGTCTGTACTTGATGAGAATTTTGTCATTGTCAGGCAGACAAGTTTCCATCTTGATATATCCCTCATAGTACACTGATGGGATAAGAAATTTTGAGAAATGTCAATCATAAGAAAAGAGAAGGTAATAAAAAGAGTGAAATAATGACACTCAATGGTACAGTGACTTTAATTTCTAAAAGGAAATTATATTCCCTACAATGACCAATTTTTATCAGGAAAAATCCATTTTTTCCCTTAAAAAGTGACTAACACGTATATGGATTTGCTAAACAAAGTGTATTCCACATAGAATGTTAAGTTTGTATGTGTGCATACTGTTATGTGTATGTCTCATACTGTGTTATGGAAACTGAGGAGCTGAAACCTTTTGGTTTTACATATATATAAAAAATTATCATGACCAAAATGTAATTCCAACAAACTGCACTATTATAAAAATGCATATTCCGAATGTCAATCACTTGACCAAACTCAGCTTGGGAGAGCTATGCTCATTCATGAATATATATGCTTTCCAAACCAAATCACCTTCATCTGAAAATAAGACTTAAAAAAACAACACAGGCCCAACACATACACACATGCAAATGACACATTTTTTTTTTCTTTTCAGGATTTTTCAAAGCATTTACTATTCCACAAAATTAAAATATATGGTGTCAAAAAATAATAATTTAAAATACATGAATTTATCTTTTTTTAAGTCTTCTAGAAAGGGGAGTTTCTAGACAGTCATATTTGAATCTGAATTTTTTTAATGACCAAATTATAAACCTCTGCAATCAGACATCTAGAATAGAGACACTAACTGTAATGTGTGCTGCCATAATAATGATACCCCCAAGATGAGCCCAGCACTTGTAGCTGTGGCAGGGTCCCCAGGCAGCTGGATAAATACTGCTTGATCATTATCCCTGCTAAAACTGAAGCTACTGAAGTTTTAAAGAATTCGTATCTTACTGAATTTCTTTCATCTCTAATAATTACTAAACTGGCATAATTACTTATACTAGAGGTGGAATGTGATGCACGCTAAAACCCCAAGATGCCTAAAATTAAAGTTTTTTTTTTTTTTTAAAGCCACGATTCTACTTAGTTTTCAAAGATTTATCTTGTGTCAGGTTTTTATGCCAAGAGTTGCATAATTATTTAAACCATTTAAAAGCTTTCCTTACACTATTTGATTAATACTATAACAGAGCTATTTAAATTTACTAATGTTAACTTTAATGTTTAAGTTTTAATTGCTTTGTAATAACATTGTTGCAGAACATATTTTAAATCAGACAAGTACATTTTCATTACAACAAACAAGGTATATGCAATCCTAGCCAGTGCACCATGTAATCCCCAAACAAAAAACAAGAACATATTTCAGATTTAATTGAAATGGGATTAGAAAGTTGCATGCTTCCTCCCACTTCCCCCAGAACTAACTTTAACCTTTGACAACACAACAGGAGTCAAAGGAGGAAAAAAATTAAATACATCTGGGAAAATACTTAGCTAGAGGTTTGATAAAGAGTGTCAGCTGTTGTATTAAATCTCATTCAATTCAAAAGCATTCTTCAACATATTATAATGACAACATTTACATTGTTAACAATCTATAAGGCTACTAAAATATGATGCAAATGTTGCAGGTCTTAAAATCATTCTCTCTTCTTAAAAATAACTAAAAAACTGGACATGGTATCCGTTAAACACAGCCATAAAGAATGTATTCTATGGCAACAGAATTAATGACATTAAACCAGCAATGTGAATTCTGTCAGATGAATTAATAAAGCACACTAATAGGAACAACAGACCTTTCATAAAATTCTTAATTGATCTTGGTAGACTTGCTCTTTTTTACTATCAAAACCTCTTTCTCCTTATTGCATGCTTTTATATCAAAATGAAAACTCAAGCATGTATACTTAATAATACATTTCAACTTCTGTCAACAAGTATTTCACTAGATTTTGCCAGACTAGCCAATCCTCACTAATAGACTTCCTTTAAAAATAACGGGAGAGGTAAAAATGTTCCTATAAGATGAAAAGAAATCTACAAATTACTACAAGACTTGCACTGGTCCAAATAAGCAAGTAAAAAGAACTAAATGTAATTACTGGAAGCAAAAAGTTGAAAAATTCTGTCATCACTGCGAGACATCACTGCTGTCAATAAGAATAACTACAATGGATTTGAAGGGATATGGGAATACTCTGGCAAAACAAAAAAGAAAAATTATTAACAGCTTGCTTTATAAAAAGCTGCTAATCTCAAATCCCTTTGTAATTGCATTTTTACATGTGTGCTTTTATTTTCGATATCCTATTTTTTGCCCTTTTTTGGCTGGGTGAATAAAAGCCAACAATCCACTCATGCATCAAACAGATGTTTTTGTTTTTAAGGCCAAGTGGAATCTTATGAATTTTTGTGCCCTCCCTTTAAGAAAATGCTGCCAGAACTGCTGAAATCATGAAACTGGCGTTTTGCAAAAGACTCACTGGACCATCAGTTCTGGAACTTTGACTAGCACTCATGGGATTCTTGCCAAATGTAATTGCTGTTTTTGTTTATGTCGGATTGTCTACTGATTGGACTATAATCAATTTAATGACTTCAACATCTAGTCAGTATAATTTAGAGGTGGTAGAGGGAAGAAACAGTCACTGGTTGATAGATGACTAGAAAGACAACTGCAACTGTCTGAAGGGGGTATGAATGTCAAACACTGTTTGAGCTTTTGCAGTGTTTCCAATAATCAGCCTTTGTAGCATCCAAATCCAAAAGGAAAAGCATACATTTCTGTGTGCCAACAATTAGTATTTTGTCTGTACAGTCATGAAAAGGAATATCTATCTACCTATCTATACCCATCTAATGTGTGTATGTATGTTTTAATATATATATATATTTTAAAAACTTACCTAGTTACTAATCTTAGTTACAGAAAAGGGAGTCATGTTTAATCTATCTAAAAATAATTTTGAGAGAGAAGCCAAAGTGCAGTTCTTTAATTAAAAGCAAAACATCATACCATCTTAAAGTAATTGTCTATTCACACAAAATCTAGGACTTTTTTTTTTTTTTTTTTTTACTGTGGCATCATTTCCAAAACCAAAACTAAATCTCTAGTGTGAGGATATTTTTTTAGGAAATAAAACACATGGATTATAAGAGAAACACTCTTTTCTGCTTGTTTGTTTTTTGATTATACTTCACCTGTCTACCCTTTAGAATATATATTTTGACCTTAAAAAGAAAAGAAAAGAAAATATGCTTAAATAAGGACTAGAGAGTTTAATGTTTCTATTAAATTTGGGGGCCAGCACAAGATCCTGTGCTGGTTTTTTTAACACCTACAATTTTTAAAGCTTTTCCACCAGAGAATATAGCCTAATAGATTGGTTTTCTGACTTTCAAAAGGTTTTGGACTTAAAATCCATTGCTTTTTGATTCAAATTCTGTAGTTTACATTTCTTCTTTAAATCGCAAGCTGAGTTTTTGCCACTTCATTATATTTCTAAATAAATTACTTATCCTTTAAAAAAATGCTTTATAAGTACAAAAGAAGGTAATGGGAAAAAGGTCAATCATAAGTGTGATAACTTTGAAATGTGCCAAGTTACGAAGGGTTAGCTGCGGTGACAGCCAAGGTAAACAAGGCACTTTGGGGGCTCTTTCTCCCTGGTTCCCCCCATTCCTCTCCAGGGGTCCCTGGTATGGGTTATGAACACCTGAGGGTCCAGATAGCCTAATTGTGCCTTGTGTTTAACTTGGCCATTTAAATGACTAAGTGCTCCCCTCTCTCCTTCCCGGCGTTATAACTTGGCTTTTACTGAATATATCACACCTTTATGTAGTGGACTACTTTTTCCTTCTTACAGTGCATTTTGGAGTAAATGTCAAAAAAAAATTGTTTGTTATCAGATAAAATGGCTGAGAAACTTCCATCAGAGAAGCACCACAAGAAATAGAATAAAGAGACAGCAAGAAAAATAGAAATAGGTCACAACTGACCAATTTGATGCAACTGATTTGCTGCCTCTAAAAATAAGCTGACAGCAGAACTATTCTCAGGTAGGTAATCTACTCAAATACCATGTCTACTCTCAGGAATTGAGACAAATATCCAAATAATACAAATGGGATAGAAGGGCTGACTTATTGAATTGTCTGACCATCCACGCCTCTAAATATTAACTTTAACTCTCTTTCATTAAGCAGAAGGAGTTATGCTGAAGATTCACAGCGTAAGGACAGAATAAGTTTCTCGACTTTGTATGTGGGGCTAGGGCTTTGAGAGGCAGCAGGGGAAAGGAGATCCATATGTATCTAAACATATTTTGCAGCTTTCACAAATAGAAAAATAAGTCTTTTTGGTATTTAACAGAGTTAATGCACTTCAGTGGAGATAAACAGACCAAGCAGGGCACACCATTGCAGCCAGAAATATGGCAGCCACTCTCAGGAGCTGGGTTATTAGGACAATTACACTAAAGTTTGCTACAAACAGAAAGCCCTGCGTAATTTCTTAATATAACTATTCCTTCAAAATGCTGCATTTATGAGAATTCACAAAATAAATTCAACTGTTAAAAGAAATTTCTTGGTAGTCTGCATTTTAAAGCATTTGGTTGAAAATAAAAATGCCAAACTTACTGTCATTTTGTTTTAATGCTTTTACCTGCCTTATGTAAACTACTCCTCTGAGACATGAGTTTCAAATTATGTTATCAAAAGTGACAGCCATATCAGAAATGTCTTTTAAACCTTGTTTGTTAAAGAAATAGTATGTAGTAAGAAACAAGTTAGAAACTGAATGCAGAACTTCGTGTTTTATTTAGAAAGTCATTGAATTTGCATGGCTTCCAATGCATCTTTCAAGTTGATTATAATCTGCATGGTTTGAAAGACTGTCATTCCTCTAATAAAATCAGAATGTTTATCTCTTAATTGCAAAACTACTAATCAGTTCTTCACAAACGAAGAAACTTAAATCAGGACTGCCTTTCTATAGCTGCTGACAGCAAAGTGTTGCTCATTGCTTATTATTATTAATATCATGCCAGAATATTGTCATAATCACCTCTCCGTGGCTTTTCTATGATCCAGGTCTGACCTTCTGAATAATATAATGAACAGAATCCACATACTCAGAACACTCCTAAAACACATTTTGAAAAAATGGAGCCCCTTCCAAGAAGACACAGGGAAATCAAAAGACTGAAGGCTAGGTATCTAACGACAGCCACGGAGAATGCTATTCTCTTCTTCAAAACCACTACTAATATCACAATTACTCATTTGACATAGCTCATCTAAATATGTATTTTTCCAAGCTAATGCATACCCTGAAGAAAGATAATCCTGCTTTTCAGTGAGGACTGTACTATTTTTATTCTTGTCTTCAGCGTCTCACTCCCAAAGCCCAGCCGGCCCACCTGAGGCCGTCCCCTCCTCTGGGAGTTGTCCAAACAGCTGATAGCGGAGAACACTACCGTGTTCTGCGCCCACACAGAAAATGGAAGCTAAATATCTGTTCTTAATGTAGATATTTTATTTAGAGTTTGGCAGTTGAAACCCAGATGCTATATCTTCATAGAGAAGTTATTTGGATAATGTTGCAACATGACCATAAAACAAAAGAATACGATGGCCCCTTTACTCATGTGCACTTGCGATTTGGGGATTATTAACCTAAGAACCGCACGGGTCCCAGGTATTTTGCAGTTCGGCTCATCCAAGATTGCCCAGCGCATACTGCCAACTGACGGCTTCACCTACCCGCCCATCAAATCCTACTTGCACGAGAAGAAATCCTCTTTAGCAGGCACTGGGACACATGGATTCACAGTCAACAGAACTTTCGCTGTGAATTCATTCCCAAGGCAGGTGAACTGAATGCTCAGAAGCTGAGGAGGAGCAAAACTACCAATTGTGCAAACTTGGATAAACTTTTAAAATAAAACGCCTCCCAAATTCCTGCACGAGGTTTCAGAAGCCTTTTGGAGCCCTGTTCAGCAGACTGACACTAAGCGCTATCCTAGTCAACTCGCGAAGTTCTTCTTTCCAAGTGACTAGAACAGGTTTGTCCCGGCACTTTCTAAGGAAGCAGAGTGTCTCCCCGCAAGACCCCCGACGCGCGCGCCGTCCA